>NC_134123.1:41001614-41276614 GCF_040939455.1 Microcebus murinus
ACCATTTTGAGCATAAGACAAAAGCAGTATTTACATTTGCACGGTTTCTGTTTAGTGTAAATTCTTTTTGCTTAGTAGGATATGAACACTGATTAAATACTTTACCCTATTGTTCTCATCTGTAGGACTTAACTTCAGTATGGAACGGCGTGAGTACTCGTTAAAGGCTTTGTCAAATTCTTCCCATTTCTACAGTTACTCTTCAATATGAATTCTCTTACATCTTTTATGATGTGAGCAAAGGTGAAAGGCTTTGTCACATTCTTCACATCTGTGTGGTTCCTCTCCACTATAAATTCTCTTATGTGTTTTAAGTTGTGAGAAACAGCTAAAAGTTTTGCCACATTCTTAAAATTTGTAGGGTTTCTCTCCAGTATGAAATATCTTATGACTTTTAAGTTGAGAAGACCAGTTAAATGCTTTGCCATTCTTGACACTTGAACGGTTTCTCTCCAGTATGAATTCTCCTATGTGTAATGAGGCTTGAGGACTGTTTAAAGGTTTTGCCACATCCTTCACATTTGTACACTTTCTCTCCAGTATGACTTCTTTTATGTGCGATGAAGTGTGAGAACCAGTTAAATGCTTTGCCACATTCTCAACATTTGAATGGTTTCTCTCCATTATGTATATTCTTGTGTACAATAAAGTGTGAGGCCCAGTTAAAGGCTTTGCCACATTCTTCAAATTTGTATGGTTTCTCTCCATTATGCATTTTCTTATGTGCTTTAAGTCGTGAGCAACAGGTAAATGCTTTGCCACAATCTTCACATTCGTAGGGTTTCTCTCCAGTATGAATTGTGTTATGACGTTTAAGATGTGAAGACCTGGTAAATGCTTTGCCACATTCTTCACATTTGAAAGGTTTCTCTCCAGTATGTATTCTCATATGTCTTTTAAGTTTTGAGCAACATCTAAAACTTTTGCCACATTCTTCACATTTGTATGGTTTCTCTCCAGTATGCATTCTCTTATGTATTTTAAGTTTTGAGCAACGGCTAAAGGCTTTGCCACATTCTTCACATTTGTATGGTTTCTCTCCAGTATGAATTCTCTTATGTACACTAAAGTGTGAGGACCAGTTAAACGCTTTGCCACATTCTTCACATTTGTACGGTTTCTCTCCAGTATGTATTGTCTTATGTTCTTTAAGTTTTGAGTAATGGATAAAAGCTTTGCCACATTCCTCACATTTGTAAGGCTTCTCTCCCATATGAATTCTCTTATGTACAGTAAAGTGTGAGGAACAGTTAAATGCTTTGCCACATTCTTCACATTTGTGTGGTTTCTCTCCAGTATGCATTCTCTTGTGTATTTTAAGTTTTGAGCAATAGCTAAAGGCTTTGCCACATTCTTCACATTTGTGTGGTTTCTCTCCAGTATGCATTCTCTTATGTCTTTTAAGTGTTGAGCAACGGCTAAAGGCTTTGCCACATTCTTCACATTTGTGTGGTTTCTCTCCAGTATGCATTCTCTTATGTCTTTTAAGTGTTGAGCAACGGCTAAAGGTTTGCCACATTCTTCACATTTGTATGGTTTCTCTCCAGTATGAATTCTCTTATGTCTTTTAAGTTTTGAGCAACGGCTAAAGGCTTTGCCACATTCTTCACATTTGTATGGTTTCTCTCCAGTATGTATTCTCTTATGTTCTTTAAGTTTTGAGTAATGGATAAAAGCTTTGCCACATTCCTCACATTTGTAAGGCTTCTCTCCCATATGAATTCTCTTATGTACAGTAAAGTGTGAGGACCAGGTAAAGACTTTGCCACTTTCTTCACATGTGTATGCTTTCTCTCCAGGATGAGTTCTCTTATGTTTAGTAAAGTATAAGCACTGATTAAAGACTTTGCCACATTCTTTCAATTTATAATATTCCTTTGCATTAGAAATTATTTTATTTTCAGAAATGTATGTGCATTGGTTAGAGGCTTTCCCACATTCTTTACATTTAAAAAATTTTTCTACAGTATCTCTCAACTTAAGTCTATTTAAATTTGAAGATTTCCTGAAGACATTCAAACATTCGTTACACTGGAAGATTTTGTTATGCGTAGTCATTAAACATTGGTTATGTTCATTATGGCATCCTTTCTGCTCCTTACACTCACCCACACTTTCCCAGTCTTTTGTTAATTGTACATTCTCAAGGGCACAGCTTCCATCTCTTCTTGGTATCATTTTTTGGAATAAATATTTTACATGCTGCTCTGGCAAATACTGTTGGGTAGAATGGGAAGACACATCTGAAAGAAATATTGAAAATAACAAATTATATCCCTTTCATATTTTTTCATAATCAGATAAATATTATAAATTTAATATGTAACATTACATCAAGCACATTAGCAAGATGGCATGATACGATACACAGGCTTGAATCCTCTTTTAGATAAATAAATATAAAAAGTTATACTTACCAAATTGCCGTTGTGGGAATTCTAATAACGACAGAACAGTTCACAGAATAGTAGGTGAGGACAAAGCCAAAAGCAACATGAAAGAAAAAGAAAATTTGTTATGTTTACCCTCCATGCCCATTCCTCCTTCTTAGTACAGCATGGCACACATAGAACCATATTCCCAAACCTCAGCTTCTCTCTCAAAAGAGAAGGAAAATGTTGGCTATATTTCTATAGCTCTTAGGATCCCTTTTAAAGACTGGTTTCTGTTTCACAGAACACAGAGTTTTGAAAAGAATCATGCTATTATTTGAAAGACAGAGTGTACTGAAACCAAAGGTAAAAGATTATTACAGCAGGAGGGAGATTTCAGTACTACAGATAAAGAAGAGTTATAGCATATTATCACAGGCTCCTAAGAAGAAATCTGGGAAAGTTACTTTAAATAGGAAATAAACAAAAACTGTCACAGAAAAAACATCTTCAGAACAGATTTGAGGCTCCTTCAATCTCCAGTATAGTGAATTGATATCAGAGTCCCCCAGGACAAAGCCAGTTGATGAAGTTGTTGAAAGCTGATTTTGTTAATTCTCAAATCTCAACCAAGAATACACTATATAAAAAATGTCAGGGTAACATATTCCAATCAAAGAAACAAAATAATAAGAAATCAACTATAAAGTATTGGAGATTATAAATTACCTGAAAAAAAATTAAAAAGAACCATCTTTTTAATGCTGCTTAATGTGTAAAATCAGAACAATACTGAGCACTAAATGAAATCAGGAAAATGAGAACAACAACAAAACATAGAAACAGAAGAGAACATACACTACTCAGCTGATGATACAATAACAAATGACTGAGAAATTCTCAAAGCAAAGAATAAATACATAAACATATTGACAAGCTCAACATACTTCAGTTAGGAAAAACACCAAAGGACCCACAAGGGACAGATATATGCAAAGTTCTTAAAGTCACACACAACAAAGGAATCTTGAAGACAGCAGGAGAAAATACATGTTATCTATATAAATATGCTTCTTAGAGATTACTAGTAGATTTATCAACAGAAAATTTACATGCCAGAAAACAGTTGGGTGATATAGTCAAACTGCTAAAAAATGAAACCTTCAAAACTGTCCTAGAAGGACAATCAAGAAAATTAAAGAATTCACAAGATAATTACATACAGAAAAGGTTTATAACAAACAAGACATTCCAAAGGGAGCCCCATGCATTAAAAATAAAATGATGCTAGAAAACAACACAGTTATATGAAACCAAATAACTCTATGGGAAAACATGGAAGTATATCTAAGTAAAATTCTCTAGTATCATAATGACGGTAAAGAAAACATTTTCATTTGTCATCTAGAATTTTAAGACAAAATCAGAAAAGTAACACCACACCTCTGTTAATGGGTATACAATATAACAAGATATAACTGGTGGCATCAATAACAAAGATGATGGCAGATGTAATGAGGAAAAATTTTGATATGCCAGTAAATTTCAGTTGTTAACATTTCAAAATATATTGCTGTAACTATAAGCACTGTGCTGTCATCATGATAACTATAATGAAAATACCTATTGTGATACACTAAAACAATTACAAAAGAATCAAAGTATGTTACTATACAAAACAATGAGACACAAAGGAGAAAAGAGAAAAAGGAGCAAGACAGCTACAACAATAAAAATATGATTGATAAAATAGCAAGAGTAACTCCTTCCCTTTCAGAAAATTATGTGAATCCTCATGAAGTAAACTTCACAATCAAAAGACATATTGAACAAAGATATGGATTTAACAAAATACTAATAAAAACATTAAACTATATACTGTCTGCAAGAGATTCACCTTCCATCAACTGAGAAAATACAGAATAAAATTGGCAGGACAGAAAACGACATTCCATGCAAATGTTGATCGAATGAGAACGGGGGGTCAAAATTAGGCACAATATATTTTGAGTCAAAACTTGTCTTATTTCATACAGCATACTTTACATCAAAACTGTCACAAAAGAAAAAGAATGATATTAAGCAATAATAAAAAGTTTCATTGACTGGAAACCCATGATTTATTTTAACATTTCTATATATTTGTGTGTGTGTATAAAACAAAGGTTGCCAAACATGTAAAGCAAACATTGACAGAATTAAAGCTAGAAATACATAGCTATGTTATAACGGTAGGATCTGGCATTCCCCCAATTTTGGTAGTGAATAATAATTCAAGACACAATGTTAAATGAGGAAACAGAGAACTTGAAAGCACTATAAAATAATTATGCCTAATAGACATATAGATAGCACTCCATGCAACAACAGAATACAAAATCTTACAAATAGCTCAAAAAACTTTCTCCTGGATAGAATAAGTGTTAGGCCACAATATGTTTCTCTACATATTTTTTAAAAAGTAAACTATTACAGACATTTATCTGTGATTAAAATGGAATAAAATTAGAAATCAAAAACAGATGGAAAAACAGAATATCCATAAGTAAATGGAAACTAAATGATGGAGTCTTGAGAATGCTCTTCAAAGTTTGAAATGCTCTTACTATGTTTAAGATGTCCCTACTGCCCAAAGTAACCTATAAATTCAATGCCATCTTTTTAAAATTCTCAAGGTAACATTTTTTAGAAAAAGGAGTTAAAAAAAATCATATGGAATGTCAAAGTACCATGAAGAACACAACAATCTTGAAAAAAGAAATAACGTTGGAGGCATCCCATTTTCTGATTTGAAGACATGTTACAAAGGTAAAGAAATCAAAGCAGTTTGCTACTAGCATAAAGTCAGACAACTAGAACAATGAAACAAAATGTAGAACACACAAAAAACCCTCACGAACATGGTCAAAGTTGACACACCTCTGCATAGATTAATGAGAAGAAGAAAAGAAACTCTAATAAGCTCCATCAGGAATGAAAAAGAGAAATTACGACTGATACCACACAAATACAAAATATCATCCATGAATACAATGAAAACCTCTAGACCATACGCTGGAAAATGTGGAGGAAATAGACAAATTCTCAGAAACACACAGCCTTCCTAGGCTCAGTCAGGAAGAAATAGAAATCGTGAACAGACTGATATCAAATACCAAAATTGAAACAGCAACAAAAAGCCTTCCTAGAAAGAAAAGTCCTGAACCAGATGGTTTCACACACAAATTTTACCAGACATACAAAGAACTCATTCCTGTGCTCCAGAAATTATTCCACAACGTTGAGAAGGAAGGAATCTTCCCCAACACGTTTTATAAAGCCAACACCACCCTGATACTGAAATCAGAAAAGGACACAACAAAAAAAGAAAACTACAGACCAATATCCCTTATGGATATAGATGCAAAAATTCTCATCAAAATCCTAGCCAACAGGATTCACTTGTTTATCAAAAAATAATCCATCATGAAAAAGTGGGCTCCATTCCAGAGATGCAGGGATGGTACAACATATACAAATGTAATTCACCACATACATAGAAGCAAACACAAAGACGATATGATCCTCTTAATAAACGCATAAAAAGCATTTGACAGACCGGGCGTGGTGGCTCACGCCTGTAATCCTAGCACTCTGGGAGGCCGAGGCGGGCAGATTGCTCGAGGTCAGGAGTTCAAAACCAGCCTGAGCAAAAACGAGACCCAGTCTCTACCATAAATAGAAAGAAATTAATTGGCCAACTAATATGTATAGAAAAAATTAGCCAGGCATGGTGGTGCATGCCTGTAGTCCCAGCTACTCAGAAGGCTGAGGCAGAAGGATCACTTGAGCCCAAGAGTGTGAAGTTGCTGTGAGCTAGGCTGACACCACAGCACTCACTCTAGCCTGGGCAACAAAGTGAGACTCTGTCTCAAAAAAAAAAAAAAAAAAAAAAATCAGACTTACCTAAAAAATGATGTAAGCTATATATGACAAACCCACAGCCAACATCATACTGAATGAGGAAAAATTGAAAGCATTCCCACTTACAACTGGAACCAGACAAGGTTGCCATGTATCTATCACCACTGATATTCAATATGGTGCTAGAAGTCCTAGCTAGAACAATCAGACAAGAGAAGCAAATCATGGGTATTCAAATGAGGGCAGAATAGGACAAACTATCTCTGTTTGCTAATGATCTGATCTTATATCTGAAAAACCCAAAGATTCCGCCATGAGACTGCTGGAATGGATGAACAAATTCGAAAAGTCTCAGGTTACAAAACCAATGTATGAGTAGCATTCCTAGACACCAACAACAGTCAAACTCAAAACAAATCAAAGACTCAACACCCTTCATGATAGCAACAAAGAAAATAAAGTACCCAGGAATATATTTAAGGAGATAAAAGACCTGTACAGTGAGAATCACAAAACATTGAAGAAGGAAATGGCAGAGGACCTAAAAAAGTGGAAAACCATACCATGCTCATGGGTGGGCAGATTCTACATTGTTAAAATGTCTATGCTACCCAAAGTGATCTATGGATTCAATTCAATCTCTATTAAAATACCAACATAATTTTTCACAAATCTAGACAAAATAATTCTATGCTTTGTATGGAAAAAGAGAAGACTCCATATAACAAAAGCAATCTTAAGCAAAAAGAACAAATTTGGAGGCATAGATTTATCAGACTTCAAGCTATATTACAAGGCTACAGTAACTAAAACAACATGGTGATGCCAAAAGAACAGAGACATAGATCAATGGAGCAGAGCCAAGAACCCAGGTATAAAACCATTCTCACATAGCTGTCTAATGTTTGACAAATGAGACAAAACATATACTGAGGAAAAGAATACTTATTCAATAAATAGTGCCAGGAAAACTGGATAGCCACATGTAGAAGACTGAAACAGGATCCACACCTGTCAACTCTGACAAAAATCAACTCACAATGGATAACAGACTTAAACGTAAGGCGGGAAACTTTAAGACTTCTAGAAGAAAATGTTGGAACAACTCTTATAGACATTGGCCTAGGCAAAGAATTTATGAAGAAGACCCCAAAGGCAATCACAGCAACAATAAAAATAAATAAATGTGACCTGACCAAATTAAAAGGCTTCTGCACAGCCATGGAAACTATCACAAGAGAAAAAAGATAAGATACAGAATGGGAAAAAAATGTTCACATGTTACACATACCATAAAGGGCTGATAACAAGAATCTATACAGAACTAGAAGAAATCAGCAAGAAAAAAATCAAACAACCCTATCAAAAAGTGGGCAAATGACATGAACAAAAAATTTTCAATAGAAGATAGACAGTGGACAGCAAACATATGAAAAAATGCTAAACATCTCTAATCAGCAGGGAAATGCAAATCAAAATTACAATGAGATGTCACTCCTCTCCAGTGAGAATGGCTTTTATCAAAAAGTCCCAAAACAATAAATACTGGTTTGCATGCAGAGAAACAGAAAGACTCCTACACTGCTGATTGGACTGCAAACTAGTACAACTTCTGTGGAAAACAATATGGAGATACCTCAAAGAGATACAAATAGAATTACCATTTTATCCAGCAATTCCATTACTGAACATCTACCCAAAGGAAACAAAATATTCTATAAAGAAGACATCTACACTCAAATGTTTAGAGCAGCACAATTCCCAATTGCAAAGATGTGGAAAAAACTCAAGTGCCCATTGATACATGAGTGGATTAATAAAATGTGGTATATGTGTGCCATGGAGTACTACTCAGCCACAAAAATCAATGGTGATATAGCACGTGTTGTATTATCCTGGCTAGAGCTGAAACAGATTCTATTAAGTATCTAAGAATGAAAAAACAAGCACCACATATACTCACCATAAAATTGGTTTCAGCTGATCAACACATAAGTGCATATATAGCAATAACATTCATCAGCCATCTGACAGATGAGAGGGGGGATGAGGGAATGGGTATGTACGCAGCTAATGGGTGCGGTGTGCACCGTCTGGGGGATGGACACCCTTGGAGCTCTGACTCGCGTGGGGCAAGGGTATATATATAACCTAAACATTTACACCCTCACAATATGCTGAAATAAAAATCTGAAAAATATTTTTAAAAAAGAAAAGAAAATTGTATGCCCAAGATTCAAAGCAGATATTTCCAGATACAGAGTTCTGATAGCACACACTAGAGTAAAGGAAAAAAAGGCCAATCAGACCCCAAGCAGGCCTGCCTGGCAGAGTTCTGACTGCCCAGACACCGAGCAACCTACCTACATGCTAGAAGAGCCTTACGGGATGCTGACAGTGAAACCTTCTGTCCCTCTTCAAAACAAGGCAATCTGGACTGGAGGGTCAGAAGTGCCTAGGGAAACCAAATACCTCATACCTGGGCAGTCAATTTCTGGGGTTTCACAAACCCATCCCTTAGCCTGGAAGCCTGGCTCAGAGGCCCAGGAGATGGGTTACACCCATGATTTGGCGCCCTCTAGTGGCTGTCCATTCTGACGTCAAGCCTCTCTAGCCAGTCCTTCCAGACTCACTCTCTGGCTTGCCCTGCCTTGGACCACTGATGGCCTAATTTTGTTCCTCTTCTCCCTCTGGCAAAAGGAATTGCCCTACAGAGGTTGAGATCTCTAGGATAAGGAACAAGTTCTTTTGGTTGATAACACATCTACAACCTAAGAAAGATTCTAAGGTTAACCTGAAATACTGTATTTTCTCTTGATATTTCCAAAGAAAAATTTATCTACTATTCCAAGCAATAAGAAAAATGAAGTTAAAAGTATAACATTCTGAGCCAGAGATGTAAAAGCAACATTTAGGAAAGTTTGTCCTTTTTAAATGGAGCTTTAATTTAAAACAGAATAAAAGATTCCCTTGTGAGTTACTGGAAATTAAAAAAACAAAAATGAGAAGATGACTGATATCACACAATGTATCATTTTTGACCAAAATGAAATAAAACCAGAAATGAAAAACAGAAGAAAAACTGACAAATCCAAAATCCAAAAAAGATGTGAAAATTAAACACATTCTTGAACATATTTTTCCTCAAGGATCAGATGATTTGATATTCTTAACATGCCAATGCCACCCACAGTGATGGACAAATTCAATCTAATCATTGTCAAAATCTCAGAGGTTTTTTGCAAAAATATCCTACATTTTTTTAGAAACTGTGACTAGCCAAATATCCTTTACAAACTAGGACAAAATGACATTGCACTTCCTGATTTCAAAATGTATTACAGAACTGCAAAAGTCAATGCAATGTGGTAATGGCACATAGAAAGTTATATAGAACATGGAACAGAATATAGAGCACAGAAATAAATTCTTATGTACATAATCAAATGGTCTTTCACAAGGTGGCCATGACCACACAATGGGAAAAGGAGAGTCTCTTCAACAAAAGGTGTTAAAAATTGAATATCTACATTAAAAATAATGAAATCAGATCAATCCTTTGCATCACATACAAACAATATTTTAAAAAGAGAAAATATTTACAAACATATAACCAATAAAAGTCTTAGAAGAATATAAGTGAAAAATATACCAATATTAACCTTGGTGCTGTTTCCATGGATATGACACAAAATGCATAAGCAATAACAACAAAAAAGAACAGAACAGTGGGACTACATCAAATTTCAGCATTTCTGCACATCAAAGGATACACTTAGTGAACCCCCCACTGAAGAAATGGGTAAAAATATTTTGAAATCATATATATGAGTTAATATTTGGAATAAATTATATTAAAAAAGTGAATAACTCAATTATAAAATAGACGAAGAATTGAACTGACACTTTTTCAGATATACAAATGTCTAACAAACATTTGAAAGGACATAGAAAATTACAAAATTTTAGAGAATACAAAGCAAAATCAAAATGAAATATCACCTCACACTTAGAAATATAAAGAAAAGTTTGTCTAATATGTAGAGAAATTGAAACTCTTTTCAAACACTGATTTGGAAAAATGATGCGGATGCTATGAAAAATGTATATATGGCCATAAAAAATTAAAAATAAAAATTAGAGTACGATTCCAATATCCCTATTTGGGGTATGCAGTGCAAGAGCTACAAGATATATGTGCACACCTATGTTCGTTGCAGCAATAGTCACAAAAGCCAAGAGGTGCACGCAACCAGATGTCCCTGAACCAATAAACAGATATAAAATGTAGCATATATACACAATTCAATACTATTTGGCCTTAAAAAACTTAGGCCACATATGGTGGCTCATGGCTATAAACCTACCAATTTGGGAGGCCAAAGCAGGATGATTGCTTGAAGCTTGGAATTCAAGATTAGCCTGAGTAACAGAGTGCAACCCTGTTTCTACAAAAAAATAGAAAAATTAGCTGGGTGTGATGGTGTGCACCTGTAGTCCAACCTAATCAAGAGGCTGAGGCAGGAGGACCACTTGAGCTCAGATGTTTGAGGTTGCAGTGAGCTATGATGACACCACTGTACCCTACCTCAGACAGCAGATTGGGACCTTGTCTCCTGTCTCAAAAAGAAAAGAAGAAAAGAAAAACCTATCACACTCTATGATTAAGACTATGTCAACTGAAATAAGCCAGTAACAATGTGACAGACAGTGGATGATTACACTAAATATGATGTATCTTAAGCAGTCAAAGTCATAGGAACATAAATTAGAATGAAGTTCCACAAGGGCTGGAGAGAGGGTAAAATGGGCCTTGTTACTTAATAAGTATAGAGTTTTAGCTGTGCAAGATATAAAGGTAATACAGCATTTGTGTATAACAGCATAAATATAATTAATACTACTAAAATATATATACTTACAAAGACTTATAATAATAAATTGTATGTGTTTTTATCACAACTGATTTTTATAAAAATAATAACTAAAATAAATGGTTATAAAGTTTTTCAGAAACAACCTTCAAATCTCAAAAGTATTTTTCTCTCAAAAAGAGAATAGTCATCAATAAGTACATGGTAAAATTAAGACTATTTCCTTGACTACTCACCTACATAAGACAAAAAAAAGCCATTTAAAAACAGCCAGGAAAAGAAATATGCAAGATCAGCCAGAAAGAAACTTGGGGTAATATTTAAAGAGACATACACATTTATAATTTCTAATAGACATATGACTGATATTTTAATCGAACCACATATAGACTAAAAGTGCATATGCGGAGATGTAATTTCATATAAAATTATAATGCCTAGGTGAAACCAAACAAAAAACTGATGTCAAGGATACAACCCTGGAAAAGAAACATAGTAATACGGAATTGTAAAATAAGAATAAAATAAATATTTAGATGTTAAATCCTGTGTGCAACATTGCTGTGACATTACAATTTTTTAAATAGATAAATACAATGCTCAACTGTGACAGTCAATCCAAAGATAATTTTCATTATATTATTAATATACTGATTCTATTTTTGAAAAAGTGGAGAAGCAGCAATTAAGCCTTTAGAAGACCCTTACATTTCTAAATAATATAAAATATAAATTTTATACAATATTACAATGAAGGATATGCAAAAGGAACGTTTGGTGAAAATTATATTATAATTTACAAACAGATTGAAGAAAGTGGATGACAATTCTAATGATTCCTTTCTGCCTGCATTAAATTTAAACTTTCAGTGAACTTTTTTTTTTTTTTTTTTTTGAGACAGAGTCTCACTCTGTTCCTTGGGCTAGGGTGCCCTGGTGTCAGCCTGGCTCACAGCAACTTCAAACTCCTGGGCTCAAGCGATCCTTCTGCCTAAGCCTCCCAAGTACCTGGGACTCCAGGCATGCATCACAATGTCTAGCTAATTTTTTTCTATATTTTTTTTTAGTTGGCCAATTAATTTCTTTATTTTTAGTAGAGGCAGGGTCTGGTTCTTCCTCAGGCGGGTTTTAAACTCATGACCTTGAGCGATCCTCCTGCCTCAGCTTCGCAGAGTGCTAGGATAACAGGCATGAGCCACCCTGCCCGGCCCACAAGTGAACTTTTTAATAAGTATGGGAAGCCTACTAATTATCTACTCTACTTCTTACATAACATAAAATTCTAGCACATTTTTCTAAATATTTAAATCTACAGAAAATGTCATACAAAAAAAAGTGAAAATGTAAATAGAGAGTGAAATAAGCAAAATGGTGGGATAGAAAGACTTCTACTTGTTTATCCCCACATGACAATAAAAATTTGGTATACATCTATAGGCAAAAATGTCTTGTGGCAGTCTAGCTTATTGGGTCACATTTGTAATCTCAGCTACTTGGAGGCTGAGGTCAGAGGATAACTTTGGTTTGAGACCAGCCTGGGCAATATGCTGAAACCTCATCTCAAAAAAAGTGCTTTCATGAGAGATTTTGGGTACGAGAAGGAGCTTGAAAAAAAAAATACTGCTAAAGCCCATATTAAAGAGTGGCATTTTGAGAAGGTAGGCCCTCATTGAGGTGGCAAATCTGAGGACCCCAGATTTTGAATACAGATCAGGAAATGGTCCACTCATGTCAACTATGTCAACATCTTTATCTTGTCCGAGCCATGATTTGGAAATGATCCTTCCTATTCAAAGACCTGGAGGGCTATGCCCACTCATGGCCATAGAGACAGGACCAGAGACCTCGGCACTCACTGTGATCTATGACGCAGTTCTGTCACTCAGTTCCACCTGTCTTAGCCACACAGTTCATACCCAGTGCTGCAAACTGAAAGACCCACACAGTGACCTGAAGAAAGCATCTCAGATACTCAGTGGGAGCCACACTCACCCATAAACCTGGCATCAGGCCCAGCTTATGCAGACCCAACTGTAAGTGCCTGCTCCAAAGACCAAAGTCATGAAGGCAATCCAGTCTGCCACGATTAAGACAGGATTCACAACTACCCAAGCTCCTGATAACAGGCCCACACTAAAGGCAGTCCTCACTACATACCCAGCAGCAGACTTGTGACCCAGTTACAACCCCTTTTATCTGCAAACCCAGAGAAATTCCCACCATCCTGGGAACCCAAGAAGGGAAAATCTTTACCTGCTGAAACTACCTTATAAAACTGGAAGATGTTTAAATACACAGACATCAATGCAAACCTATATTATGACCATATTCAATGCTTCCATTTAACATAGTATTGGAAATCCTAGGCAGAACTATTAGGCAAGAAAATTTTTTAAAATGTGTCCAAATAGAAAAGAAAGAATTTAAAAAGTCAGTTTGTAGAACACATGTCTTCATATATATAGAAAACTATAAATACTGTACCAAAAACCTATTTAAACTAAAATATACACTCAGCAAATCTACAGAGTATTAAATGAACACGAAAATATCAGTGTTTCCATACACTAACAACAAACTATTCAATAGAATAAGGAAGCAAACAATCTCATTTATGATAGCCCAAAATAAAGACTTTTTAGCAATAAATTTAACCAAGGAATTAAAAAAAATGTTTACACTGAAAAATGTATTAATGAGAAAAATTGAAAATGACACAAATGTAAAAATATACCATATTTAAGTATTATAAGAATAAATACTATTAAATTGTCATGTAATCCAGAGTGAAATATAGATTTAATAAACTCCCTATCAAAATTCCAATGGCATTTTTCATAAGAATAAAAAACACACTCCTGGCCGGGCGCGGTGGCTCACGCCTGTAATCCTAGCTCTTGGGAGGCCGAGGCGGGCGGATTGCTCAAGGTCAGGAGTTCAAAACCAGCCTGAGCAAGAGCGAGACCCAGTCTCTACTATAAATAGAAAGAAATTAATTGGCCAACTGATATATATATAAAAAATTAGCCGGGCATGGTGGCGCATGCCTGTAGTCCCAGCTACTCGGGAGGCTGAGGCAGAAGGATTGCTCGAGCCCAGGAGTTTGAGGTTGCTGTGAGCTAGGCTGACGCCATGGCACTCACTCTAGCCTGGACAACAAACCGAGACTCTGTCTCAAAAAAAAAAAAAAAAAAAAAAAAAAAACACACTCCTATTTTTGTATATAACTACAATATACTTTGGATCTCCAAGGTATATCTTTTTTTTTTTTTTGCTGGAGGAGGGAAAAAGCAGGGGACATCATACTTCATGATTTCAAACTGTATTGCAAAACTATAGTAATAAATACAGATTAGTATGTGCATTATAAATGACACAACCACCAACGTAACAAAATAGAGAGTTCAGAAATAAGCCCATGCACACAAGGTCAACTAATCTATGACAGGCACAACAAGAATACAAAATACAAAAAGTGTAGTCTCTTGAATTGGTGCTAGGAAAACTGGATATTCATAAGCAAAAAATAAAGTTAGACAATTTTTCTTACACCATTCAGAATAAAATAAAAAGTCTTGTGTAAGGGCCGGGCGCTGTGGCTCACGCCTGTAATCCTAGCTCTTGGGAGGCCGAGGCGAGCGGATTGCTCAAGGTCAGGAGTTCAAAACCAGCCTGAGCAAGAGCAAGACCCCGTCTCTACTATAAATAGAAAGAAATTAATTGGCCAACTGATATATATATAAAAAAAAAAAAAAATTAGCCGGGCATGGTGGCGCATGCCTGTAGTCCCAGCTACTCGGGAGGCTGAGGCAGAAGGATTGCTCGAGCCCAGGAGTTTGAGGTTGCTGTGAGCTAGGCTGACGCCATGGCACTCACTCTAGCCTGGGCAACAAAGCGAGACTCTGTCTCAAAAAAAAAAAAAAAAGTCTTGTGTAAGACATGAATCTTTTAAAATCTTAAAACATATTTTAAAAACCTTCTTGCTATTGATGTTAGTAATAAATTTTTTACATATGACACCAAAGGTATAAAAATAAAAGCAAATATAAAACAAGTCACACAGCAACAAATTAACAAACTTCTGCACAGCAAAGAAAACAATAAAAAAGAATACTTCCTGATGCAAGAAAATATGTGCAAACAATATATCTGATAAGATTTTAATATCTAAATTATATAACAAACTTATCCAAAGGTAAAAACAAGAAAAATAATGATAATCATAACTTATTTGAAAACTAAGCAGAAGACAGAATTGATATCTTCCAAATGAAGTCATACAAATAAATGGCTGTGAAGTATATGATATCAGCAATAATATCTCAGTATCACAAATCATCACAGAATTGGAAATCAAAATCATGATGAGATATTACTGTATACCTGTTAGGATGGCTTACATCAAAAGGAAGAGATAGGTTTTTAAAAAGAACATGAACAAAAAGAAAAAGGAAAGAAATCCTGCACCCAGTTGGTAAATATAAATCGATAAATTATGAAAAACAGTATGGAAATTCTTTAATTAATGAAAAAATGGACTACCATACAATGCAACAACCCCACTTCTATGTATAAAACCAAAGGAAATAAAATCAGTATCTTGGAGAAATATCTGAATCCTCGTGGTTATTACATTATTCAAAATTGCCAAGATATGAAAACAAGCTAAACTTTTGTAAATGCTGAATGCATAAATAGAGTACATGTGCAAATAAAAATATCATACAGTTATAAAAATATTATTCAATCATTTCTACAACATAGATTGACCTGAAAGATATTATACCAACTGAAATAATTCAGGCACACAAAGATAAATACTGCATAATCTTACATATATGGGGAATCTAAAAAGGTTAAAATCATAGAATCAGAGATTACAAGACTAGTTGCCAGGGCCGGAGGTAAGGAAGAATGCAAAGATGTTGTTCAAGGGTACAAGCATTAAGATACAAGTTCAATAAGTTTTGTAGATCTGATGTATATCTTGGTGGGTATAGCTAATGATAATGTTTGGTATCCTAAAATTTTCTGACTATAGATCTTAAGTGTTCTCACTACAAAAAACAAAAAAAGAATAGGTAACTGTGAGATGACATATATTTTCATTAACTTGGTTATGTTAATCATTTCAAAACACATAAACATATCAAACAAATCATTACATGGTACATAATAATTACATAGCTATACTATTTTTATTTGTGGAGAAAATTTATATGACACACACAAACACACACACACACACACACACACACACACACTATGAATGACAAAGCCCCAGTAAGCTTCATATTAAAGAAGAGAAAATGATGGAATGAGAGTTGGTAAAAGTAAAAAGTGGGACTTTAATGCACGCTCGGCAATGTTCTAAGTGCCCCAAACATACTTAAGATACATAGGGAGTAGATACATTAAACTATATTAAAGTTGAGAAATGTAGGCACATAGAGTTAAATTAGTAATACGACTTCACAATAAAAACAGAATTTTGAAGTAAAATAACATTATATTTTCTTATATTTAGAGAGATACTTAGTGTTCTGATAATGAGTATGAATTTCTGTAGAAACACATTTTATCATTTCACAAGATAACAAATCATAAAGCAGAAAAATATAACATCTGCTTGTGGTGATCCTGGGATTTCTGAACCAAATACCAATATCACCACAACACTCACACATGTCAGACCTGATGCAATAAATGCAGAGAAATTAAAAAAATGGTTTGCAGACAGGTGTGGTGGCTCATGTCTGTAATCTTAGCACTCAGGGAGGCCAAGGAGGGAGGATTTCTTGAGCTCAGGAGTTCAAGACCAGCCTGAGCAAGAGCAAGACCCCATCTGTACTAAAAGTAGGAAAATTAGCCAGGAAATGTGGCACACACCTGTAGTCACAGCTAATCAGAAGGCTGAGGCAGGAGGATCACTTGAGCCCAAGAGTTTGAGGCTGCAGTGAGCTACCATGATGCCATTGCACTCTACCCAGAGTGAGACTCTGTCTCAAAAAAAAAAAATACTTTACCATATATTTTGTTAAATATACACACATATTTCCATGTCCTGCAATGTAATGGAAAGCAGTCAGTACCTGCAGTCCCTGATAAACCTTGAGCAGGGCTTTTGTTCTCACTCTAACCTTAAATCAACAACACTGATGGGAAATAAAATCCTTAGATAATTTAAGAATAAGGAACAAGGAAGCCTCTATCAAAGATTAAGAGAAAGAAATCCAGGATTGCCAGAACCCATTTCCATGGAAGCAGAGTTTTCCAAGCACTTTTTAAGGTCTGCCTTCCTCATTGACCTTTGGAGCTCTCACCTGTGTCATCTGCTTCACTTACTCCCACCTACCTGGGTGTCTGGCTACTGACTCACTTGTCTTCACATTCCGGGGCCCTTTTCTTTGCTCCAGACAGTTGATCACGTCTGGCTTAGAGGCAGCAAGACCTGTTTTATTTGGAAAAACATGACATTTTGGGGAATCTTCCATTATCAATACAGTACTGTGCTCAGTAGACAGTATAGAAGCTTCTAAAAAATATTAATCCCAAAATACTAATTCCTGACAGACACTTTAAAATATTTAGACAGTATGAGAATTTCGGGGTCCTTAGCTCCATTACCTAGTACTGTAGAATCAAATATGGGTGGTAGAAATTGGATTTTAAGCTATGAGCAACAACATCTTATGCCACTAAATTTTTGAAATTACCACTAACGAGGAGTGAAGGATACAGCTCAGCTCAATAAAGGGAAACATTAATGTCAAGATAAAAAAGATTGAAGATTTTGTTTTCTATACTAACGAATCCCACTTTTTCCTTGGAAACAAAGATCAGAGCTTCTCTCATGCAAAGCAGAAAATCCCAGAGAAATTCTACAAAGGTAGAATATAAAATACTTAGTGTGGAATAAAAATTGTGTATTGAAATGATCTTTACCCAGGAAGAGCAAATTTCTGTAGTTCTCAAACATCACATCCCTATACAAATTCCGCTGTGCATTGTCAAGGCATGCCCACTCCTGCAGAGAGAATACTATGGCCACATCCCTGAATGTCAACAGTCCCTGAAAAAACAAAACAAAACAAAACACATATATACCAAGTGGTCATGTGGAGGATTCTTAATTTCACTGCTGGAAAAATAAGGAAGTGAAGAGAATTGGTTCAGACTCATATGAATAACTGGAATTATTCAAAAAGACAATTTATAACACAGAAATATTCTCTAATGTGTTAGCTGACTCTGAGGAGAGAGGATGACATAAGGTCCACAAAATTCATGTAGACGTTATACTTTTCTAAATGATAAGGTATAAAATTCAGGTCACCAACACAGATATTTATATATTTTTTTTTTCTTTTTTTTTTTTTACATGGCCAGATATTTATATTTTTGAGTACTATATTTACAACATACTGGATAAGTTGTATATATTTTTCAGATGGAAAAGTCATGTTGAGTTAGAAGGTATTAATGCATGTTAAGTTTTTCAAAGTCTTCAATATGTACAACATGAACTAGAAATCCTAATAAAATACAGATTTTGATTCCGAAAATCTAGGGTGAATCCTGAGTTTCTGATTTCTAACAAGCTCAGCAGTGACATCAATGCTTCTGGCCAAAAGGGAATATTTTTCAAACATTAAGTAAGCAGCAGAGTCTGGCTTCATCTCGGTTCAACTGACCAGGATATCAAGATGAGGGCCTGTATTTTCTAAAGCAAGTTATATGCAAAGGGAATCTAAAATGAAAATGGGAGCTTCCACGTGAAATGTGACGGTTTATGCTCATCAATAGGAAAAGCTTCACAAAGTACTCAATATAATTAACTCTATATTAGAAAAATGATAGAGAACACGTTAGCCAAGTGAATAAAATTAATATCAACTGTAACACAACAAATTACTCTCAGGTGTCAATGCACACAGACATACCATCACTGCTGTGATATTTTGGGCCAAAGGAAAAATGTAATTTATAATCTGAATCTACTCATGAACATCAGTTTTATGCAAAGTTCAAGCTATAGATGTCTCTCGTGTTCTGTAATCTATAATAATGTATTTAAATAGTCTTTCTTTGGTATCCTAGAGAGCAAGTGTCTTCTGATTATTCTTTTTCTCAGAACTTTCTGAGTTATTCTGAACAATCAATGTGTATTCTTTTAATCTTGTTCTGCACAGAGCTGATGGAGCATCTAGACAGAACCTAAATAGTACATGTTCCTCTTCTTCACTGATATCCTAGGGATCGAACTCATCTCCAACAGTAATCTTGGGCATCTAAGATTCTGCTTCCAAGATGTTCAACGGCCACAAAGGGAATATTTTTAATATTTTAGTTTATAAATTTATGGTGACAATTGTTCATGATGTATAAGAGGTGTGGATGCAGAGAAGTCTCTGGTATATAGGAAAAAATAATACTTCAGAGCTTGTTGACTATCATTAAAAAAAAGAGAGAAAAAAGTAGTTAAAATGAACACATTAGGCAGGAACAACAAAGGAGAAAAGTAATGGTTTGCAAACTCTAAACACATGACATTCCAAGAGGAAAAGTAAACACAGCCCCTGACCTGGGACACATTCACCTGAGAACCAGCCATTTCTTTCTGTTTCTCCTTCTCAGTTAAGATTATCTGGAAAAGTCACAAATGTATCTTGGGAATATGCATCTAAAGGTGTCAGCACCACCCTGTCCCCTACTGCCACCACACTCACAACAGAAGGACCACGAAGTACAGAAAAAAAATTCACACTTCCCTGTCATTATTACAGGAGAGAGTCAGGAGCAATAAGCTCCTACATAAAGATCAAAATTTCAGTGTTTTTCTTTCCTACCTTCAGGTACCCCCAACTGCCACAGTCACTGGCAATTTTGTGGCAGCAGTGGGAATATGGACCACACTGACCTCTCCCTAAAAACCACAAGCAAAGCAGGGCCTGTGACCTTCCTTTGGAACAAAGTCTGAATTCAAACCTCACGAATATATCTCAGAGCCCTTGTACTTTTCCCCTGGCTGCAACTTAGCATCACATGTGGCACTTCATTAAAATCACATCAATGCTCCTACCTAGAACAATAGACAGACTCTGTGCCTGGATGGAGAATCTCTTAGAATGTGCCTATAAATCATTTTGTAATCTGGAGCCCACTCTAAGTTATGTGATTCTACAGCCATGGAATTCATCCAAGGGGCCCATGAATTGGCTCCTTGAAAAAGTCCCCTGTGAATGCTGATGGTGCTTCTCCTAGACCCACTATGAGAAGCTTCTCCTAGACCCACTATGAGAAGCACTCAGCTAGAGGCAGCAGGTACACATAGGGAGCATTACACCCAACACTCTTATGGCAAAAATACTTTGGGTCCAAAGTGAAGACCACCAATTGCCATCCTGAAACATGGCATTCTATTAAAAGTAGACAGAGGCTAGAGAAGGCAGCAGTGTCTGAGTAAGTCTGCATTTGGAAAATATTAGCCTTGCCTGAATGCTACATTTCCTGAGCCTGTACGATGTGTTCACAAGTATGTTGCAGCGGTGGTCCCCAACCTTATTATAGGCACCAGGGACCCTTTTCAAGAAAGACAATTTTTCTACAGATTGGGGAGTGGGGGTTGGTTTGGAGATGATTCAAACTCGTAATTTTTTGTGAATTTCATTTCTCTATTACTACACTGTAATATATAACAAAATAATTCTGCAACTCACCATAGCTTGGGGATCCCAGTGTTACAGTGCTGGCAAACTCCAAGTTTGGGAGTTAATTCTCATAATACCCTGGGAGGTAAGTACTAAAGACCCCATAATTTCCAGGATTTAGTTGAAGGGCCCACCCTGTTTCTTTTATCTATCATTGATTTTAAAAGAAAAATGTATAGAACAAAAGCTAAATATAAACAAATGGAAGAGATAGAGAAAGGAAAGTTGGGCTGTAGTTCAGAGGGTTTTTTTATTGTGTTTATATTTCTGCCTGTAACTTGTGGAGCAACTACTAAATGTAAAGGAAAACAAAACAAGTTGCTAGGTTGTTTCTCTGGGAGCATAGGTTTTAATAAAAATAAAGAAATTAAGTCCCCCAAACAATAGCCCTTAGCCCTTTTATATCTAGTTTTGGGATTGAGAGAATTGAAAACACAAGCTCTGAGGAGACAACACGAGAAGCCATGCAAAACTCTTGTCTCCTCTTATAAGTTTTGTGCAGAGAGAATCCAACATTGATTCAGACCTAGACAAAGCTCAGAAGACAGTGGATCTGGGCAGGTTGGGGTGGGGAGAGGGCCCAAGGCTTCTCACCTCTATTCAGTTAAAGTATATTCAGTTCTATCTTTTGTACATCTTCCCAAGAGAAACTTGACTCCCAGAGTTTGTATAACTTCAACCTATTCACACCATTTTGGGGCCTCTTTTATAACATAATAACAAGTGATATCAGAAAATCCCTCAGAGTTTTCTAGGACAATGATATTTGAAGCTATCTATTTATTCTTGAATCCTAAGAGGAAAAGACACTCAAGAGTGAAGCCTGCCTGAACCTACCACTCTGGGAAGCTGAGGCAGGAGGTCACTGGAGGTCAGGAGTTGGAGACCAGTCTGAGGAATATCTCATCTCTACTAAATCTCACCTCTACTAAAAATATCTCTACTAAAAATCTCATCTCTACTAAAAATAGAAACAATTAGTCAGGTGTGGTGGTGTGTGCCTGTAGTTCCAGCTACTAAGGAGGCCGAGGTGGGTGGATTCCTTGAGCCCATGAATTTGAAGTTTCTGTGAGCTAAGCTAATGCCACTGTACTCAAGCCTGGGTGACAGTGGGGGACTCTGTCTCAAAGGAGTAAAGCCTGGCACCTTATATGTTTGTATTATGTCTGGTAATTCTGAACAATGCTTCAGAATTACAATTAAAAACAAAATTATTTCCAAGCCCAGAAAATCTCTCCACAGTGGCAGCACAGAAAGAAAACTCTTTCATTACATAATTAAATCAGAATGTGATGCGCACCACAGACAATCTCCTAAGAGCTTACAAAAACAAAATAGAAAGGTCATTATTTTTCCTCAAATTGAGATGGAGCAAGGTCCCCTCTATTTGTCCTGCAGAACCCCCCAAGCATGTCAATAGATAAAACATCTTGAGTCCCTTCAAGGAAAATTCTGGGCAGCTAGGTACAGCAATTTGATGAGCAAAAGACAATGATACCTACAGTCCTCCAAGCAAGCCAGAGTCATGGGGAGTTTTAGTTTCCTATAGAAACTAAAAGATAAGCCAGGCTCGGTGGCTCATGCCTGTAATCCTAGCACTCTGGGAGGCTGAGGCGGGCAGATTGCTCAAGGTCAGGAGTTGGAAACCAGCCTGAGCAAGAGCGAGACCCCGCCTCTACTATAAATAGAAAGAAACTAAGTGGCCAACTAATATATACAGAAAAAATTAGCCGTGGATAGTGGCACATGCCTGTAGTCCCAGCTACTTGGGAGGCTGAGGCAGCAGGATTGCTTGAGCCCAGGAGTTTGAGGTTGCTGTGAGCTAGGCTGACGCCATGGCACTCACTCTAGCCTGGCCAACAAAGCGAGACTCTGTCTCAAAAAAAAAAAAAGAAAGAAAGAAACTAAAAGATAACCTGTTAACATATGTTTTGAGTTATTTTTCAGAACTCTCCCCCATGGAATATGCAGATAGGAGGGAACTGATGAATTGAACTCTGATCACAGGTTTTCTTCCCTAAATTTCTGTCTAAAGGGACTAGATAGAGAGTGGAACATCACCTTAAAATCTCTTTCTGCTAACGAAGTCATCTAGGAATCCACCAATGACCAATAAGCATCTGCTTCAAGATATCACAAATCAATATATAACCTCCATATACTGATTTACAATTTTGCCTGCAACTTCTGCTTTCCTCAAATGTGCCCATATCTTTAAAGACCTTTGCCTGTGAGCCACTGGGGAGTTCCAGTCTTAAGCATTAGGTGTCCATTCTCCTTGCATGGCATCTTGCAATAAAATGCCCTTTTCCCACTGCAACTCTTTGCATCAGCATCCATCTTGGCCATGCTGGGTGAGTGGACCCAACTTAGGTCTAGTACTAAAGATTTGACAATATCATTTGTCCTATATAAAATTCATTCTAAATTAATCTGGTGATTGAAGAGATTATCTGTGTTTTGGCTACATTCCAAGGAAAATTAAACTTTCAACATCTTCATGATAGGAGGTAGTTTTGTAGCTTGGAGCCATGTGCCCAGTGAATGTAAGTTCCTACTCTCCAATGCAAACTGTGGGATAGGGCTGTATCATCTTTGCTATTTACATTTTAAAGCAATGGGTTAAAGGTTCTAGAGAAAGACATTCCTGAGTCAAAAAGATCAACAAAAGGCCTATTTAGAGGTGAAGATGATTTACATATAATTCAAAGAATATTGTACAATATTTTAAAAAATGTTTTTATATATAAAACTAAGAAAAATTTACCAAATGTCATGAGGACAGAGAATACTACTACAGCTTCAAGGAATATATCCAGAAGAAAATTTTAAATGAAAGATGCAAAACATATAAGAAAAACGTTAAGATTCCAAAAGACACAAAAATGACCTGCAGCTGTTTGTACAGAACACAAAAACATCCTCAGATACTGATTCTAACACAATCAGTAGTTTTACAGAATAGGCAGAAAGTTGACAAATAAAAGAGAGTGGCTGATAAATAAAAACACAGTAAAATTGGAAATGCACACTAAAACTACAGAGGGATCAATATTTTCATGCATCAGTTGTCAAAGGCCCCACAATTTTCAGTGATGTTGTAAAGAAATAGACACTTGTGAACATTTCTGCTGGAAAGTCAAAGTTATATAATGAAAGTACAAAGAAATGCACAATGGCATTAACCTTGGATTCTGGAAACTGAATTCCAGAAATGTACCGTGCAATATGTTTCACCAACATGAAAAATATTTTCAAGGTTATCCCCTGTGGCTTTATCCATAATAGAAAAATATGGGAAAGTACAGTTATGTCCATTAATATCGCACAGACTTATAGTCCCATGACATCCTCATAGTAAAACATTCTGCAGTCATGAAGGTAAAAGAGAAAGGTCTCTGTATGCCATTATGGAGCAATAGACATGACATACTGTGGTATGAACAAGCCAAGGTGGTCAAACACTTGATCCAAGTCAATGTTATGCATGCACACTTAAAGAAGGAAACTAAAAAGCAAAACCAAATAAATGAAAATAACTATATATTATATCAATGTGATTAATATTTTTAGTTTAACCCAAACAACTATGCCTTCTGATTTATCAGCAAAATATGTGTGTATTTATTATAATGTTAAGGTTATTGTTCCTATGATACTTGTCTACCATACAGGAATATAAAAATGGTTAATAAAAAGTTTAACTTTGAGATGATTGCTAGACTTATCTAAAGGTTCATGAGATTTCATACACATAATTGTTAAGACTGGATAAATAGACCTAAATGGATAAAATCTTATAAATCAAGTTATAATAATAATTATGTTTCATAATATGTTTACTTAAAAATATTTTCTCTATTGCTCGAGGTCAGGAGTTCGAAACCAGCCTGAGCAAGAGGGAGACCCCGTCTCTACTATAAATAGAAAGAAATTAATTGGCCAACTAATACATATAGAAAAAATTAGCCGGGCATGATGGCGCATGCCTGTAGTCCCAGCTACTCGGGAGGCTGAGGCAGCAGGATTGCTTGAGCCCAGGAGTCTGAGGTTGCTGTGAGCTAGGCTGATGCCACAGCACTCACTGTAGCCCGGGCAACAAAGTGAGACTCTGTCTCAAAAAAAAATATATATATATATATATTTTCTCTAATATTTTTGGAGAGTCAGGAATCATGGATAAAAAACAAAATATCATAACATCACAGAAATTGTAAGGAACTTAAATTTCATACTTCTAGACGAAAAACAAAAGTATTTATCTCTTTTAGACAATAAGTAGGCTATTTCGTTATTATTTTCATGATAACAAATCATTTGGTAAACAATGGCATATGAACTCTTCTAAGAGTTGTCAAACCCCATCTCATAGGCTTTATAGTTAAGTTCCAACATCCAGATAACAGGACACAAAACAGTGATCCACTTTCACAAATCCTACACACACACACAAAGGAGGAGGAATAGGTGTTTTGGTGAATATTTGTCATTCACTTTTTTTCTCACACTTTCTTGTGGAAATGTATATATTTTTCTAGTACACTCACTCTGGGGAAGAAAATAGGTAAGCAATAATTTTTAAAAATCAATATATAGAGTTTTTCTGAAATCTACTTTTTCCTTTAAAAGTATTTTCTTATATTCAAGCTCTACTGCTAAAATTTACTTTACAGTTAATGAAAAGCTTAAGTTGAATAAAAAATTCTTTTCAAAGTTTCAAACTCAGGGAGTAGAAGTGCTGACAGGAACACAGACTTATCTGACTCAAATGTCAATATAGGCTATCTTATCAGTTGGGACATCCTTCTAGAAAACCTTCTTCCTACTTATTGAAATGTTCAAAGACCACCCTCACACAACAGGAGCCACTTCACTGGTCCCCCCGTGTGCCTAAAGTGCAAATTGCTGTGCAGATTCTTGCACCATCTTACTGTAGTGCCCTTTTCTTGGCGTAGGGACAGTTTTTCTCCCTTCACAAGTGTGAGAAAATCCAGCGAACAGGAATCATTTCTGGCCAGGCACAGTGGCTCATACCTGTAATCCTAACACTATGGGAGGCCAAGGCGGGAGGATTGCTCCAAGTCAGGAGTTCAAAACCAGCCTGAGCAAGAGTGAGACCCCATCTCTACTATAAATAGAAACAAATTAATTGGCCAACTAATATATATAGAAAAAATTAGCCAGGCATGGTGGTGCATGCCTGTAGTCCCAGCTACTGGGGAGGCTGAGGCAGGAGGATTGAGCCCAGGGCTTGAGCCCAGGAGTTTGAGGTTGCTGTGAGCTAGGCTGATGCCATGGCACTCACTCTAGTCTGGGCAACAAAGTGAGACTCTGTCTCAAAAAAAAAAAAAAAAAAAAAAGAATCATTTCTGTCTTTTCCCCTTAACACCAGCAACCAATGGTTGGGTGACCACAAATATGTCTCCAAACAATGGAAACTGGGGTTGGGGGTAAAAGTGTTATGGCACAAAGGGTTATCCGTTTTCATGAATGGTGTGCTAGGAGAATTCTCTCAACCCCAGGGCACCCAGCTGTTCTCCAGCCATGATCCACAACCACACTTCAGGCTGTTCTCTGGGAGTACATGCTGCAGGACTGATATTCACCACACGTTCCAAGAGTTATGGCCACCATGAGCATCTTGGGTCACCCTCAGACAATTTTGAAGCCTAGGACCACAAGAAGACAGGAGGGTGTCCCAGGACACATTATTCCATAAAGTTTCCAAAGGGGAACCTCAAACCAAAGAAACCCTGGTAAGATGTCTGTGCCTAGGGAAGATAGAAGGAGGAGAGGCAAGATATATTTTTAAAGGTAGTGACAAGTGAATATTTCTGATTTCCTCTCATCTGAAATGTTCACAAACACAAAATGAATATTTTTTTAAAGCCACCCATTGCTTTGTGCAAAAATGATAACAAATTAAAACATTCTATTGGAAAAGTGAAATAAAGGACAAATAGTTGATAATGTTGTAATTGGTGAGGAAAAGTTGGTATTTGGGAATCTGGGGAGGAACTAGAAATTTAGGATTTTACCACAAGCCCTAGCTGGGTTACGCTAGGGGATCAGAGGAACAGAGTGAGATTCTACTTGCCATATATTTGGATAATGCAAGGGAAAATGAGACCCTCTGTGGTGTAAAAACAATAAATAAATAAACAGAAGGCAATCAGATGGAAGTGACTGTAGTGTCCTGGGTTCCTACCGAAAAATACCAAAATTTGATTCAAATACTTTTTTTATATATTACTAACTTAGAGAGAAACAAAATTTGGCTTAACCAACCACAAACTACCAATTAACCTCTGGTCACATACCTGGGAAGTATCCATCAGGATAGTCCAAGTAAAGCGATGGCATAAAAACTACACAGCTATAACCTCTCAATTCTTGAACTTGGTTTGCTGTCTCCTGCACTTTATGAAAGTCTTTGCTTCAAGCCCCCCTGGTGGACCCCAAGAACAAACCATGGATGATTGCTGTCTGATCCATAAATTGCTGTTTGTTCTAATAAACTCTATCATGTTTTTAAGCAGTTCCTTCGTTTCATTTTTAACACCAGAGCGGAGTGACGGGAACCCAAGGGGCTACAGCTCCTCCCATGCACGGACCTCACACACCAGTCAAAACTCATCCCTGATGACCCTGCCCTGGTCGCCCCACAATGCAGGGGACACGGAGAGCTGCATTACGGAACCACCCAGACGACTCCCACGGGGCCACAGATGCCCCAGAGGATGAGACGGGGCGCCCCTGGTTCTCGCTGCAGCCCAACCCCGCTCTAAGCCGCAGGGAACTGAGGGCCGAGCCGGCCTGACGAGTCCCTTGTCTGCAGACTCCGGGTCTGGCGGGAAGCTGGGGTCCTGCCACACCCAGTTCCACGGGGTTGCAAACTCCCTAGCACAGCCGGCCACGCACACTCACCATTTTGTTTCAGAACTCGCAGGTCATAGGCAAACTAAGGCTGAGGGTCACCTGAGTTTCCCAAAGCAAAGAAAAAGGAGCAGTGAGAACAAAGGGCATCATGGAGGACCGGAATAAGACAAAGGCACGGCCAGGTCCCGGAAGTCCCGCCCTCCCACTGCATGCCTGATTGGACAGTTCCAATGCAAGTATTTCTGATTCGCTCGGGCTCTGGGCCACACCCCTCACAGCCCTGATTGACATACAATGGGATCCCACCTACTAATGGCAGCAACCAGGGCTTTCTCTCTGCATTGGGACCCAGCACCACCTGGAGGATATTTGCATTTAACCTTGTATATAGGTTATATCCCAGCCTGGCATGATGGCTCATGCCTGTAATCCTAGCACTCTGGGAAACCGGGCAGCAGGATTGCTTCAGGACTTTGATAGCACCCTGAGCAAGAGGGAGACCCCGTCTTTACTAAAAAATTAGAAAGAAAATAGCCAAACAACTAAAAAAAAAAATGAACCAGACATGGTGGCACATGCCAGTAGTCCCAGGTACTCGGGAGGCTGAGGCAGGAAGATTTTTGAGTCCAAGAGTTTGAGGTTGCTGTGAGCTAGGCTGATGCCAGGGCAATCTAGCCCTGGGGGCACTCTAGCCCCAGGTGACAGAGTAAGACTTTGTCTAAAAAAAATTATATCCACTTATAAATAATTTATATCATATTCAAATTTGGAAACTGTATGATAACAAACATCATAAAATTTAAGACTTAGTGAAGGTTGTATTTTTTTATATTTTAACTTTTCTTACACATTCTGGTAGGTTTGGGAATTTTCTGCTGTCCTGATCTATTTGTCTGCTTTCGTCAACCCCACACTGCTTTTACTATAGAACATTTTAATGTTTTTTAATATCTTATTGGAGCAGAAAAACTCATTGTGTGTTTTCCTCAGGAATTTTGGCTATCCTTATACATTTGTTCTTCCATGTGCAATTTGCAAAATCATTGCTTGCTTTATAAATGCTGGCAAAATTTATTATAAAATCCAATACAATGTTGAAGATAGCTTAAGGATAAAAGACCTTTTTATATTATTGATTTTGTTTCTATTTAAGAACAAGATATGACTTTCCATTTCTTTAAGTGTTTATATATTTCAGGAATGCTTTATTATTTTGTTTATATAGACTGCACATTTCACATTATATTTGTTACACATTATATTTGTTACACATTATATTTGTCACATTATATTTGTGTTTTGATTTTTAAAATTTATTTTATATTATACCCTTTCATTGCATCCTCACACCATACTGTTGAGTGATTGTGAATTATACACAGGCTATTGTCTGGCTTCCTGCTGGCAGCCTCATCCCCTGCAGGGCAGGGCAGGGAGGGCACTAGTTTACTAGGTAACAAAGTATGCATCTGGGTGTTAATACAACCAGCACTAGAAGCCTGTGGGAAGCAGGGCTGCAAGAGCAGTAATCACAGCAGCAGTGGGTTACCTATGCCCCACATCCTCCAGGAAGCCATTGTGCCAGCCCCAAGCTGGCACTGCCAGGCAGGACTCATGGCACCTACAGCGACCTCCGCTTTCACTGGTGGCCACAACCCCACAGGCACCACAGTATGGAGAGAACTCTGCTGTGTGCCGGAGTGCCCTTTGCTGAGAGTTAGTGGAAGGAAATAAAAGAGAATGAAAAAGAATGTAGCTTGAAGGAGGGGTCCTGAATGGCCAGGCCTGCAGTGGGGGGGTGTCTGTACGCTGGCCACAGTGCCACTATGTACCCTGGGCCGGAGAAGCAGAGCATGCCTATGGGACTGTCCTCTGTGGAGCAGCCCTGTCGGGACAGGGGGTTTATGCAACCATAGGGAACACTAAGCGCTGGTCACAGGGGGCCTGCCAAACTCCTTCCCAGTGTGTATTTCCCTCACCCCCAGTCATCCTTGGCTCCCTGCCTGGAGCCTCCATGTCGGCCTCAACCTTGCTCATAACTTCCTCCAGAAAGTCCACCAGCACTCGATGGAAGGTGAAGCCACTACCTGTGAGAGTCCCCAAAAGTGCCAGGTTTGTGTATCTCATTAAGCTGGGCTGCCACAGCGAAAACATAGAGAGGAGGCAGGCTGGGAGAAGAGCAAAGGAGAGCAAACTGGCTGGATTTGTTTGCCCAGGACAGGAGCCAAGGGGGCATGAGGAGTGTGAACTAAAATAAAATCTTAAGGGTGTTCCCCACAGGCTAACCGAATGGGCCCCTCTTGGCCAAGAGGATAACCTACACCTCAGTTACTAGCCATGAGAAGGGAGGTCAGAGGTGTCTTACCATGGTCCTCTCCCTTCTTAGAGATATCTCTTGTAACTCATTATGAGGACTAAGGCTATGCAAGACAAACATGCAGGTCCTCAAATTACACAACAAATAGGTAGCTTCTCTCTGATTAGCAGACTTCCTTTACTTAACTTAAAACATTCTAGGGATTTAGACAAAGCTTCATTTCTTTAACCAATTCCAAGTCAAAGAGTCTTTAAACAAACCTATAAGCTGTAACCACCCGCCCCTTTGAGATGTCCTACTTTTTCATACAAAACAAATGTATGGGGGTGGAGCAAGATGGCGGACAAGAAACACTGCCAGACAGAGTGTCTCTGCAGAAAAGACAGATTCTAGCAGAAATTAGAAAAAAGAAGCAAGAAGGCGAGCATACAGCGGACGAGGGCCAGAAGGAGGGGTACCTGAGACCCCAGGAGACTCCACGGGAGGAGGCTGCGGAGGAGAACTGGAGGCTGAGACCACCGGAGCAGCCCGGAGACCAGCGGGAAGGGTAGGTGGATTTTCTGTTTCCCCTCCCCTGCATTCGGGACTGCTGGTGGGCTCCCCAGCGGGTGGAGAGACCTGCAGAAACCAGCCCAGAGACGGCCGCCGCCAGCCAGCGGTGAGCCTGTAGCAGACGTGGCACCAGGTTCCCAACTTCCTCCGGGCACCTCTGTGTGCACAGACCCGAGCCACGCGGCAGGCGCCATATTGCCTCCTCCTCCCCTCCGCCGACCATACCCGCGGCTGCCCAGAGAGACAATACAGCCACCAGCCAGAGGCACCTCCAGGGAACAGGACCTTCCCTTTTGGGACCCTACAGCTGACTCAGGGGAACTCAGACTGTGAGCTCCCTACCCGCCAGCTCTCCCAGGTGCTGCTGACATGGTGTTCCCAGGAGAATGGTGCCGACTCAGAGGCTGAGAGACATAGACCCAGATTGGGCTCCATGTGGGTGAATTGGGACCAGAACTCCTCTCCCTGGTGGGGATACAGTTTGAACCCTGGGACCCAGAGGTCGGACCTGCAGAAGAGATCCCCTGCACCGAGGGCTAGCATTGCCCGGGGCACAGAAGGATTATACGTGAACAGCCTACTGAGGTGTGTGTGCCTCCAGGGGCGGACCAGCATCGTAGAGGACAACCCTCCTCCCAGGAGGAGGCCGTGCGCCCAGCCCAGGAGGCGTTCCTGTGCAGGGAACCTCCCCGCCAGCATCACAGTCCAGGGAGGCCTGGTGGCTTGTGGTCTGGCCTGCTGGCAGAGGCCCAGGAGTAGCTACGGAGTTGGGGAGGGTGGAAAGAAGTGAGGCCTGCTCCAGACTGCGGGTCTCAGACAGCCCCACCCCCACACCCAGACTTTCTGGCTGAGCAAGACCATTCCAGCCCCGCCCTGACAGCTTTTCCTGGAAGCAGAGAATAGAACTTTGACCCCTGCTAACTGCCTGAGGGCAGGCTTACCCAACACAGCTCCGCCCAGAACAAGAGCTGATGACAGGACACAAAATCAACAGCATAGCCTATTCCTCCAAGCAAATGCCACCTACTGACAGGGTAGGCATCTTGCACAGCCTTTCCACGGCACCCACTGACTCAATATACAGGGAGTGGTCCAATCTCACCCACAGACACCACCTAACGCCTCAGAAACTAAACAAGGTGTGTGAATACCCAAACAATAACCTAAAGGAAAGAAACAACAACTGATCGACATGGGAATAAATCAGTGAAAGAACTCAGGAAATATGAAGAACCAAATGGAAAACACACCCCCAAAGAGGAGCACCAGCCCCCTAGAAATAGACACCAACCAAAATCAGGCAACCAGTATGACAGAAGAGGAATTTCGTATGTGGATCATAAGAACACTCACCGAGCTGCAACAACTCAATAACCAACACAAAGAAACCACAAAAAGCCTCCAGGATATGGAAAAAGAAATAGACACAATGAAGAAAAGTTTAACCAAACTCCTGGAAATGAAGAATCAATTCAGGGAACTACAAAATACAGTGGAAAGTCTCAAGAACAGGGTAGATCAAACAGAAGAAAGAATCTCAGAGCTTGAAGATAACACCCTCCAACTAAATAAATCAGTCACAGAAATAGAGCAGAGAAACAAGAGAAAAGAGCAAAGCCTACAAGAGCTGTGGGATTATGTGAAGAAACCTAATGTGAGGGTCATAGGGTTAACAGAAGGGGAAGAAGACAACACTCAAGGGTTGGACAAGCTGTTTGAAGATATAATAGAGGAAAATTTCCCAGGCCTTGCTCAAAATCTTGATATACAAGTTCAAGAAGCTCAGAGGACCCCTGGGAGATTCAATGCAAACAGGAAGACGTCACGACATGCAGTCATCAGACTGACCAAAGTATCAACTAAAAAGGCCCTTGTAAGAGATGTAAGACAAAAGAAGCAAGTAACATGCAAGGGAAAGCCTACTCGAATAACATCAGACTTCTCTAATGAGACTTTATAAGCAAGGAGAGACTGGAGCCCCATTCTCACTCTTCTGAAACAAAACAATGCCAAGCCTAGAATATTATTCCCTGCAAAACTAAGCTTCGTATATAAAGGAGAAATAAAAACATACTCAGACAAGCAAAGGCTCAGAGAATTCACCAAGACAAGACGAGCCCTACAAGAAGTACTTAAAACAGCGTTACGCATGGAACATCATAATAATAACCCACGAATATAAAAACCACCAAAACTCAAAGATATTAAAGGCCAGATATTACAATGGCTCAAGACAGAAATCATAGCAACAACATCCAACCCAACAGAATGAACATTAATCTACCTTACCTATCAGTTCTCTCAATAAATGTGAATGGCTTAAACTCTCCACTCCAGAGACATAGGCTGGCTGAATGGGTAAGAAAATACAGGCCAAGTATATGCTGTCTTCAGGAAACACATCTAACCTGCAAGGATGCATATAGACTAAAAATAAAAGGGTGGAGAACAATATTCCAAGCAAATAGAAGCCAAAAGAAAGCTGGTGTGGCAGTTCTACTTTCAGATGATTTAGTTTTTAAACCAACAAAAGTAGTGAAAGACAAAGAGGGCCATTATATAATGGTGAAGGGCACAGTTCAACAAGAAGAGATAACAATTTTAAATATATATGCACCCAACTTAGGTGTACCCAGATTCATAAAGCAAACCTTACTGGAGCTAAGCAAATGGATTCATACAACTCCATAATCACCAGAGATTTCAACACCCCACTGACGGCATGAGACAGATCCTCCAAACAGAAAATTGATAAAGAAATAATGGACTTAAACAAAACTCTAGAACAATTGGGTCTGACTGACATTTACAGAACATTCTACCCAAAATCCACTGAATATACATTCTTCACATCAGCTCACGGGACATTCTCTAAGATTGACCATATCCTAGGACACAAAGTAAATCTCAAGAAATTTTAAAAAATAGAAATCATACCATGTACCTTCTCAGATCACAGTGGAATAAAAGTAGAAATCAACCCTAACAGAAACTCACATTTCTACACAAAAATGTGGAAATTAAACAACCTCCTACTAAATGATTACTTCATAAATGAAGAAATCAAGACGGAAATAAAAAAAATCTATGACGCCTGTAATCCTAGCTCTTGGGAGGCCGAGGCAGGCAGATTGCTCAAGGTCAGGAGTTCAAAACCAGCCTGAGCAAGAGCGGGACCCCGTCTCTACTATAAATAGAAAGAAATTAATTGGCCAACTGATATATATAGAAAAAAAATTAGCCGGGCATGGTGGCGCATGCCTGTAGTCCCAGCTACTCGGGAGGCTGAGGCAGAAGGATTGCTCGAGCCCAGGAGTTTGAGGTTGCTGTGAGCTAGGCTGACGCCATGGCACTCACTCTAGCCTGGACAACAAAGCGAGACTCTGTCTCAAAAAAAAAAAAAAAAAATCTATGAAGAAAACGACAGTGGAGAGACAAGTTACCACCCCCCCTTGGGACACAGCTAAAGCAGTTCTGAGAGGAAAGTTTATCTCCATAAATGCCTATAACCAAAAGACAAGAAGATCACAAATAGACAATCTAATGAAACAACTCAAAGAGCTGGATAAAGAAGAACAGACCAACCCCAAACCCAGCAGAAGAAGTGAAATCAACAAGATCAAATCAGAACTAAACGAAATTGAAAACAGGGAAGCTATTCAGGAGATTAATAAAACAAAAAGCTGGTTCTTTGAAAAAATAAACAAAATTGACACACCATTGGCTAAGCTAACGAAAAGCAGAAAAGAGAAATCTCTAATAAGCTCCATCAGGAATAAAAAAAGGAGATATCACAACTGATCCCAAAGAGATACAAGATACAATTTATGAATACTACAAAAATCTTTATGCACACAAACTGGAAAATGTGGAGGAAATGGACAAATTTCTAGAAACGCACAGCCTCCCTAGGCTCAACCAGGAAGAAATAGATTCCCTGAACAGACCTATCTCAACAGCTGAACTAGAAACAGCAATTAAAAATCTCCCTAAAAAGAAAAGTCCCGGTCCAGATGGCTTCACACCTGAATTTTACCACACTTACAAAGAAGAACTAGTACCTATCTTGCAGAAACTATTCCACAACATCGAGAAGAACGGAAACCTCCCCGATCACCTTTTATGAAGCGAATATTACTCTCATATCAAAACCAGGAAAGGATGCAATAAAAAAAAACACTACAGACCAATATCCCTAATGAATATAGATGCAAAAATTTTCAACAAAATCTTAGCTAACCGAATCTAGACCCTTATCAAAAAAATAATCCACCACGACCAAGTGGGCTTCATCCCAGGGATGCAGGGATGGTTCAACATACGTAAATCTATAAATGCAATTCACCACATAAACAGAAGCAAAAACAAAGACCACATGATTCTTTCAATAGATGCAGAAAAAGCTTTTGACAAAATTCAACACCCTTTCATGATACGAACACTTAAGAAAATAGGCATAGAAGGGACATACCTAAAAATGATACAAGCCATATATGACAGACCCATAGCCAACATCATACGGAATGGGGAAAAATTGAAATCATTCCCGCTTAAAACTGGAACCAGACAAGGCTGCCCACTATCTCCACTTTTGTTCAACATAGTGCTGGAAGTCTTGGCTACAGCAATCAGACAGGAAAATGGAATCAAAGGTATCCAAATAGGGGCAGAAGAGATCAAACTTTCACTGTTTGCTGATGATATGATATTGTATCTAGAAAACCCCAAAGATTCAACCAAGAAACTCCTGGAACTGATCAATGTATTTAGTAAAGTCTCAGGATACAAAATCAATACACAGAAATCAGAGGCATTCATATACGTCAACAACAATCTAATTGAGAACCAAATCAAAGACTCAATTCCCTTCACAATAGCAACAAAGAAATTAAAGTACCTAGGAATATACTTAACCAAGGACGTAAAAGACCTCTACAGGGAGAACTATGAAACACTGAGGAAGGAAATAGCAGAGGATGTAAACAGATGGAAATCCATACCATGCTCGTGGATCGGTAGACTCAATATCATCAAAATGTCTATACTACCCAAACTGATCTACAGATTCAATGCAATACCTATTAAAATCCCATCAGCATTCTTCACAGATATAGAAAAAATAATTTTACGCTTCGTATGGAACCAAAGAAGACCCCGAATATCAAGAGCAATTCTAGGCAACAAAAACAAAATGGGAGGCATTAATATGGCAGATATCAAACTATACTACAAAGCTGTAGTAATTAAATCAATATGGTATTGGCACAAAAATAGGAATATTGACCAGTGGAACAGATGTGAGAATCCTGATATAAAACCATCCTCATATAACCATCTAATCTTTGACAAAGCAGACAAAAATATACGCTGGGGAAAAGAATCCTTCTTCAATAAATGGTGCTGGGAAAACTGGATAGCCACCTGTAGAAGGCTAAAACAGGACCCACACCTTTCACCTCTCACAAAAACCAACTCACCCTGGATAACAGACTTAAACCTAAGGTATGAAACTATTAGAACTCTAGAGGAAAAAGTTGGAAACACTCTCCTAGACATTGGCCTGAGCAAAGAGTTTATGAAGAAGTCCCCAAAGGCAATCACAGCAGCAACAAAAATAAATAAATGGGACATGATCAAACTACAAAGCTTCTGCACAGCCTAAGAAATAGTCATGAAAGTAAACAGACAACCTACAGAATGGGAGAAAATTTTTGCATCCTATGCATCCGATAAGGGACTGATAACTAGAATATACTTAGAACTCATGAAAATCAGGAAGAAAAAATCAAATAACCCCATTAAAAAGTGGGCAAAGGACTTGAACAGAAACTTTTCTAAAGAAGACAGAAGAATGGCCAACAAACATGAAAAAATGCTCAACATCTCTAATCATCAGGGAAATGCAAATCATCACTTAACCCCAGTGAGAATGGCCTTTATCAAAAAATCTCCAAACAATAAATGCTGGCATGGATGCGGAGAGAGAGGAACACTCCTACACTGCTGGTGGGACTGCAAACTAGTTCAACCTCTGTGGAAAGCAATATGGAGATATCTTAAAGCGATACAAGTGAATCTACCATTTGATCCCATTGCTGGGCATCTACCCAAAAGATCCAATGACACTCTACAAAAAAGACACCTGCATTCAAATGTTTATAGCAGCACAATTCATAATTACAAGGCTGTGGAAACAGCCCAAGTGCCCATCAATCCAAGAGTGGATTAATAAAATGTGGTATATGTATACCATGGAGTACTATTCAGCTCTAAGAAACAATGGTGACATAGCACATCTTATATTTTCCTGGTTAGAGCTGGAACCCATACTATTAAGTGAAGTTTCCCAAGAATGGAAAAACAAGCACCACATATACTCACCAGCAAATTGGTATTAACTGAACAGCACCTAAGTGGTCACATAGGTACTACAGTATTAGGGTATTGGGCAGGTGGGAGGGGGGAGGGGGGTGGGTATATACATACATAATGAGTGAGATGTGCACTATCTGGGGGATGGTCATGATGGAGACTCAGACCTGTGGGGGGAGGGGGGGAAATGGGCATTTATTGAAACCTTAAATTCTGTACCCCCATAATATGCCGAAATAAAAAAATAAAAATAAAAATAAACAAATGTATGTCTTCTACATAATGATTTATAATTTACCTTTTTTTTTTTTTTTTTGAGACAGAGTCTCGCTTTGTTGTCCAGGCTAGAGTGAGTGCCGTGGCGTCAGCCTAGCTCACAGCAACCTCAAACTCCTGGGCTCAAGCGATCCTTCTGCCTCAGCCTCCCGAGTAGCTGGGACTACAGGCATGCGCCACCATGCCCGGCTAATTTTATATATATATATCAGTTGGCCAATTAATTTCTTTCTATTTATAGTAGAGACGGGGTCTCGCTCTTGCTCAGGCTGGTTTTGAACTCCTGACCTTGAGCAATCCGCCCGCCTCGGCCTCCCAGAGAGCTAGGATTACAGGCGTGAGCCACCGCGCCCGGCCTTATAATTTACCTTTAATCCCTGTCTCCCTGAAAAGTATAAAACAAAACTTTAACTCAACCATGGCAAGGACACTTGCTCAAGGCTCCTTGGGCATTGCTTGGGCCATAGTCCTCAAATTTGGCTCAGAATAAACCTTTTTAAATTATTTGACAGAATTTTCATTCTTTTGCATTGACACCAGGAACCAAGCTGCAGGCCAGCCATTCAAGTTCACTATCCTGCAATCCCTGGACCAGATTAAGGAGATATTCCAGTTTCTACAGTTGCAGTATCACCACCTTCTAATGGAATATGAGAAACCAGTAAGTGAAAAGACAGAAATTGGGAGGCACGATGTGATGTATTATGAAATGTCATATGGATTAAACACTGAAATGCACAAACAGGCTGAAATCACCAAGAAATTGAATGTGACATGTGCACAAATCATCCCATCTCTGTCTCAGGAACATCAACAACAGGTGACACGGCCCTCAAGCCTGCCAAACTAGTGACCATGGCAGGGTTGAATGTCATCCTTTTGCAACAGCAGTTGCAAGCTCCGTGTGTGTCACAGTACCACAGACCACCAATATCCCTAATGTCTCAGGCTTAGGGACCTCTTCCTCCAGAAAACCTGCCCATCTAGGGCAGTCCCCACCTTCTGGCACCATCTATCGCTCTGAGTGGGCGGTCTCACTTGGCATTAAAGGATTACAAGAAGCACCACTATGCAGAGCACCACAAAGAGTGTTGAGCACAAATAATGCCCTCTTGGGCCCAGACAGTCTAAAAGGCACAGATAAATGCAGAAATGTACCTGAGTTTTCTGACTAATTCAAGAAAATGAAGGTTAATGATAAAGACTCCAGCTTTCACCAGTGATGGTGACAAAATATGTGACAACGTATGTGTGGATGTGTTTTTTGAGGACCCTTCTCAAAAAACAATCACTGTCCATTCACATTTGGAAAATCAAACTAACAAAAATTGTAAGCCCCCCATAATATGCCGAAATAAAAAAAAATTGTAAGCCAAAAAAGATGCTTGTAGCAGCCCAGCCTCCATGGCCCCCTTGGGAAATTCCACTATTTTGAAATCCAAAGAAAGAAGCTTGCATGAAAAAGCCAGCACACCTGTTGTGGAATACAGCACACCAATACCTCAAAGTGATGTGCCAATGCTGGGCATAAATGCCACCACAAGAGTTGGTCCAGGCCTCAACATGCCTCCAGTTAGGGACCACCTCATTAACCAAATGGCAGCTGGTTTGAGAACATGCCTGGAAATGACCAGCTCTAAACACTGCTACCTTTGGGATGGTTCCCAAAACTAGTAAGAACAGCAAGCTGACCAGAACAGGTGCCACTTACAAAAGGCTGCACATCATGTTTCCCCAGATAAGTGTGGTGGCTGCAGGAATGGCCTAAGTGCTTCCCAATGAGTGGGGTTTGATCCTCTACCTCACATGAGAGTACCTATCCTCCCTCCAAACCTGGTAAGAATCCCTAGGTGGAAACCTACATATTCCTTCTACATTACTACAGTGTTTCTGATGCAACCTGTTCCCTTTACCCTCATGCCCTCATTGGACCTTGAATCCCTCAGAATGCTCACCAGATCACCATCCTCAACCAGGGTGAACATCTGCAACCCATGAGACATGTGTACATGAGTAGGAAGGGTTGCATCAAGATCTGGGACATCAATCCCCTGGCAATAAGAGTTCTGTTTCTCAGCTTGACTGTCTAAATAAAGATATTTATATCCATTTCTATAATTGCTACCTGATTGTGGCACTCCGGTAGTAAGAGGGGAAGCCAGTACTTTGCCCATTTGAGACCTGGCAGGTCAGACCTCATGCATCAAAGCAGAACTGACATCCTCAGCTGCTACCTGCTATCCCCTGGCCATCAGCCTGAATTCCAAGGTCTGCTTCTCACACTGTGATGTTACAGACCTGCACAACCAGACACCAGCGAGACAGTTCCAGGGCCACATAGATACAGTCAGGTGTATTGACATTTGTAATGATGGCACCAAGCTCTGGGGGACAGTTTGGACAGCACTGTCAGATCCTGGGTCTCGTGTGAGGATGACAGCTGCAGCAGAATGACTGCACCTCCCAGATCTTCTCCCTGGGATACCGCCCCATTAGAGAATGGCTGACTGTGGGCACGGAGAGCAGCCATATGGAGATGTTGCTAGTATAATATGGAGCCTGTTCTCTCATTTTCAGGGACATGGGACCCCACCCACAGCCATCTTGACTCTTATCCTCTTATAAGGGAAACCCCAGACCTCAGGCCCCTCATGGGAATTATAAGATATGTGAGACCCAGGGATCTGTCAGTCATCTCCAACCACAGTCCACAGAATCTCCCATACTTTGGGTGGGGCAGGAGGTTCTTTTTTCAGATCCCAAATTCACTCATTTTTTAAATTGGTCCTGGTGTTTGTCATCCTGATAAGAATCTGAGAGATGCCTCCTTACACAGAGGAGGCCATGAACTTCATCTGATGTCTACTGCGAGTGTCTGCTTTCTGAACAGAACTGAGACCCAGGGATTGTCCTATGCTTTGTTCATTAAATTATGTCGAGTATCTATAAAAGTGCCTGTACAAAACACTTGGTTAATGAATGAACCCAAACCAGAACCTTCCCAAATATCTATCTAAGCCCGGAGACCCTCTTGTGGTACCCTGGGACCATTGTTCTGTCAATCAAGAGTAAAGACTAGCTAAAAGGAAACCCAAATATTTTTTTACAATGGGAAAACATGTTTGCTTTCTATGTGCTTTTCCCAATCTAGATTGGGAAATCTAGATTCTCTAGATTTCTCTAGAGGAAATCTAGAAATCTCTAGGAAATCTCTAGATTTCTCTAGAGAAATATGGGCAGTTGAAGCATGAGGCAGAAAGCTTCTTCAGTGAAGGAGGAGAGGGAAAATAATAAATACGAATAACTACAACACACCCCACAGCTTTTCCACAGCGCCAGATGCTAGGGGCCTGCTTGCCATGTCTTAGGCTATCCAGTCCCTACAGGAGCCCTATGAGGTTCATCTTCTGACCACACTACTTGTCAGAGGAGCAGCAGTGATATTCTAAGGTCACACCTGGTAGACAACTGAGTCACCATTGTGCCTCAGAGTGAGTGGACATTCACCTGCTGAACAGCTGCTGTGAGAACTTTTTTCTGAAGATAGAATTCTAAGTTGATAAATTCCGCCAATACTCATTACTTGAATATGCAATCCTGCTGTCAGCTGACCTGATGAAAAACCAGCTTTTAACTTAGCGAGTATGCTTTGCAAATGAGAAGTCAAATCTCTCTTACTGCCTTCAACATTTTTTTGTCTTTGGCCTTTGAAAGCTTAATTATAAAGTGTGAATCTTTCTTAGATTACACTACTTGGAGCTCCTAAGGATTCTTGGAGTTATGCAATGTATACCTTTCCATAATGATTTAAGTGATTTTTCTTTAAAAATTATCTTGCCCCTTTTTCTCTCTTCTCTCCATCTTTGAATTCCATAATGCCTGTGTAGGTGCATTTGAGGTTCAACTGCCTGCCTCTTAGGATATGTTCATTTTTCTTAATTTTTTCCCTCTTTCTTAGTCAGACTGGATAATTAAAATTAAATTATATTCCAATGTGCTGATTCTTTTTGTGTGCTCAAATCTGCTATTTAATGACTCTCTTAAGTCGTTTTTATTTCAGTTATTGTACTTTTAAGATTCATAATTAATTTTGGCTCATTTTTAAAAATTTCTACTTTATTAAAATTCTCTATTTGTTCCAAAGATCAATGCCTCTGTTCTTGTGCCAGTGCCAGGCCGATTTAATTATTATTGCTTTATACTACAGCTTGAAGTCTGGAATACTGATGTCTCCCAGTTTGTTCTTTTTTCTTAAGATTGCTTTGACTATATGATGTCTTTTCTGGTTCCATACCAAGTGAAGAATTATTTTTTTCTAGATCTGTAAACAATGATGATGGTACTTTGATGTGGATTGCATATATTCTGTAGATCACTTTAGGTACTATTGACATTTTAATGATATTGATTCTACCAACCCATGAACAAAGTAGATTTTTCCATCTTCTACAATTTCTTTCTTTAGCATTTCACAGTTCTCCTTATATTAAGTCTTCATATCTTTCGTGAAATATATTCCTAGATATTTAATTTTCTTTGGGGCTATAGTAAAAGGTATTGTGTTTTTTATTTGAGTTTTGGCTTGACTGTTATAAGCATATATGAATGCCTCTGATTTGTGTATATTGATTTTGTAACCTGAGACTTTACCAAATTCATTTATCAAATCTAGGAGTCTCTTTGACGAATCCACGGGATTTTCTAGATATAATATGATATCATCAGTGAATAATGAGAGTTTGATCTCATCTGTCCCCACTTGGATGCCCTTAATACCCCTCTCTTGCCTGATTGTTATAGCTAGGACTTTGAACACTATACTGAATAGAAGAGGAGATAGTGGGCATCCTTGTCTAGTTCCAGTTGGAAGTGGGAATGGTTTCAATTTTTCCACATTCAGTATGGGTTTGCCATAAACAGACTTGATAATTTTAAGATATGAGCCTCCTATGCCTATTTTGTTAAGAGTTTTTATCATAGGGGCCGGGCGCGGTGGCTCACGCCTGTAATCCTAGCTCTTGGGAGGCCGAGGCGGGCGGATTGCTCAAGGTCAGGAGTTCAAAACCAGCCTGAGCAAGAGCGAGACCCCGTCTCTACTATAAATAGAAAGAAATTAATTGGCCAACTGATATATATATAAAAAATTAGCCGGGCATGGTGGCGCATGCCTGTAGTCCCAGCTACTCGGGAGGCTGAGGCAGAAGGATCGCTCGAGCCCAGGAGTTTGAGGTTGCTGTGAGCTAGGCTGACGCCACGGCACTCACTCTAGCCTGGACAACAAAGCGAGACTCTGTCTCAAAAAAAAAAAAAAAAAAAAAAAAAAAAAAAAAAAAAAAAAAAAAAAAAGAGTTTTTATCATAAAGGTGTGTTGGACTTTGCCAAATGCTTTTTCTGCATCTATTGAGATAATCACATGGTCTTTGTTCTTGTTTTATTTATGAAGCAAATGGCATTTCTAGATTTGCATATGTTGAACCAGCCTTGCATCCCTGGAATAAAGCCCACCTGGTCATTCTCTTTTGAATAAATGATGCTGAGAAAACTGGATAGCTACATGCAGAAAAAAGAATCTGGATCACTACCTCTTCCCTCTCACAAAAATCCACTCAAGATGGATAACAGACTTAAAGCTAAAGTATGAAACCTTTAGAATCCTAAAAAAAGATGCGGGGAAGACCCTTTAGGACATTGGCCTAGGGAAAGAATTCTTGAAGAAGACCTCCAAAGCAATCTCCACAGCAACAAAAATAAACGAATGGGATCTGATCAAATTAAAAAGCTTCTGCACAGCCAAGGAGACTATCATTAGACAACCTACAGAATAGGAGAAATTATTTTCTCTCTACACTTCTGATAAAGGTCAAATAACAAGAATCTATCTAGAACTCAAAAAAATTAACAAGAAAAAATCAAACAACCCCATCAAGAAATAGGCAATGAAAATGAACAGAAATTTTTCCACAGAAGACAGAATAATTGCCAGCAAACATATTTTTAAAAATGCTCAACATCTCTAATCATTAGAGAAATGCAAATCAAAACCACAATGAGATATCACTTAAACCCAGTGAGATTGACTTCTATCAAAAAGCTCCATAACAACAAATGCTGGCGAAGATGTGGAGAGACAGCAACACTCTTATACTGCTGGTGGGACTGCAAATTAGTGCAACCCTCATGGAAAAGAATTTGGAGATACCTCAAAGAGCTCAAAATAGAAATACCATTTGATCCAGCAATAGGATTAATAGTCATCTACCCAAAAGAGCATAAGACATTCTATTATAAAGACATCTACACCCGAATGTTTATGGCAGAACAATTCACTATTGTCAGGATGTGGAAACAACCCAAGTGCCCATCAATTCATGAGTGGATTATTAAAATTTGGTATATGTTTACAATGGAATATTACTCAATTTTAAGAAACGACAATAAACTAGCACTGCTTATTGTATCCTGGATTGAGCTTGAGCCCATTATCCAAAGTGAAGTGACACATGATCAGAACAATGGGCTCCACATGTACTCACCTTCAAATTGGTACTGACTAAATAACACTATGGTGCTCAAATGGTGGTGGTGGTCACCAGGGATTCAGGGATGAGGAAGGTAGACCCACATCTGAGAAATGCGATGAGTATTGTGGAGGGTAAGGGCATACCTCTAACCCTTGATAGGGAGTGGCAAAGGTATAAAATGCAACCAAAATGTTTGTACTCTCATATTTTCTTGACAGAAAAAAATTCTCATATGGTGATACCCCATTTTTCTGGTTCACTATAGGTACTTGTGCATTTTTTAAATTCTAGCTTTTCAAACATATTTAAGGCAGTTTATATAAAGATTTTTTTCTCATATGCCATTGTCTAGGTTTCCTCAGAGGCAGCTTATGTTAATTTCTTGTTAGCATGCAACATTTACATATTTCTTTGCATGCCTGGTAACATTTTGTTTAACACATTAACTGCCATCTGAGTTGTATTTAACTCACACTAGTTTTCAGGCCAGGGCCTTGTGAAGCATATGTAACTCACACATCTCTTCACCTTGGGAGCCACGTGGTGTGCAGGTTACCATGCTGCCATGCTGTAGCATACATGTTATGCCATGGGTGGCCCCCAGGCACAACCCTGCTGTTTGTGAAAATCTCTCTTGTTGATGTTCTTATTGTTACAATTAATATTGACAATTTAATTGCATATAACTTATGCAAGAAAACAATAAAAATAACAAATTTTTCATGAAATTAGAGAGGAACATTTTGCTTTTGAAGTTTCTATTCTATTTTCATAATAAAGTACTGTGGTCCCAAAGAATACTTTTTTTCTAGCGTGGCAGTGGATATTTGAGATATAATGTGGTATTGCTAGAAATCAGATTTTTTCACTTTCCTTAGGGTTATTGTGACAGATTATTTTGAATTTTAGTTAATTTGTTCATTGAGTTTTTTTTGTTTGTTTGTTTGGTTTTTTTTGAGACAGAGTCTCACTTTTGTTGCCCAGGCTAGAGTGAGTGCCATGGCGTCAGCCTAGCTCACAGCAACCTCAAACTCCTGGGCTCAAGCGATCCTCCTGCCTCAGCCTCCCAAGTAGCTGGGACTACAGGCATGTGCCACCATGCCCGGCTAATTTTTTGTATATATATTTTTAGTTGGTCAATTAATTTCTTTCTATTTTTAGTAGAGACGGGGTCTCGCTCAGGATGGTTTCAAACTCCCAACCTCGAGCAATCCGCCCGCCTCGGCCTCCCAGAGTGCTAGGATTACAGGCGTGAGCCACCGCGCCCGGCCTCATTGAGTTTTTTTAAACTGTATAGTCAAGCTATTATTTGCTGTAAATGGCCATTGAAGTCTCTATTTCTTTAGCTAGGTGGTCAGCTAGTGATTTGACAGAAATATACTAATTGTCTGATTCCCTCCTAAAAAAATAAATCTCTAATTCTTTAAAACTGTGCCATGTATTTTTCATGTGGCATATCTTTATTACTCAGAAAATGCTTTTTTAAGTTTGCTTTTGCTTCTATTTTCTCCTTCTCTAGAGCTTGAGAGTCAAATGGACATATGTTCATAAGGCTTTTCTATGTCTTTCCTGCACCTGCCCCTGATAATACACATTGTCTTTTAAGTTATCTGAACAATGCAAGCACTTTTCAAAGTCCTAATCCCCAAATAATTTTACTCCCAATTATTTCCTGCTAGGGATTTCAGCATGACCATTGATTATTAAAGCTGATATCCTCTGGCACAGGTGAAATAAGTTGTTTATTTACATTTAAACATATTTAACAACCCTTCCAAGACAAGGACAGCCCCTTCCTGCCTCCCCTATCTCCTTCCCACCAGCAGCTTTCTGTCTCCTGGGCTGTGAGTTAGCAAAGCAATAAGACATGTGACTCTCTGGGCCATTCATGGGAGGGGGGTCTGAGCAGCAGAAGGAGAAAAGAGAAGGGGTAGAGCCTTGCTCCTGGGGCCAACTTGCAGATGCTGCAAAAAGGCATCTTAGTCCCCATTTCACCATTTGACAGATTTGGTGCCCAGAGTGTTATGAAAAACATTGAGCCCATGTTCAGAAATAAATAGATGTCATGTTTAAAAAAAATAAATAAATGGATGTAACAAACTTGAGGTTTTGATTTAAATCTTTCTTTACACAGGTAGGCACTTACTACCATAAATAACCCTCTGAGAACAACTTGTCCTGCATCCTATATGTTTTGCTACATTGGGTCTTCATTTTCATTTATGTCAAAATATTTTCCAGTTCTCTTGCAAATTTCTTCAAAACACTACTTACTTAGAATTTTTTTATTTAATGTCTACATACCCAAAATTTATCTGTTATTCATTTGTATTTTTTCTTTTTTTTTTTTTTTTTTTGAGACAGAGTCTCACTTTGTTGTCCAGGCTAGAGTGAGTGCCGTGGCGTCAGCCTAGCTCACAGCAACCTCAAACTCCTGGGCTTGAGTGATCCTTCTGCCTCAGCCTCCCGAGTAGCTGGGACTACAGGCATGCGCCACCATGCCCGGCTAATTTTATATATATATATCAGTTGGCCAATTAATTTCTTTCTATTTATAGTAGAGACAGGGTCTCGCTCTTGCTCAGGCTGGTTTTGAACTCCTGACCTTGAGCAATCCGCCCGCCTCGGCCTCCCAAGAGCTAGGATTACAGGCGTGAGCCACAGCGCCCGGCCTGTATTTTTTCTTTTAATAAGAAAATATATTTTCCATTTTTTAATCCTTTTAATTTTATTGTTTGTGGCCTTGAATTTATTCTATCCTAGAGACTGTTCCATGTATGCTTTAGTAGACTACATAATCTGCTGTTGTTTGTCAGATTATACCAATCCTGACTGTAAGGTTTAGTTGGTGTAAAGTTTTCTTTAGGTGCTCGATTTCCTTATTGATCTTCTGACTGTTTTTATCCATTATTGAAAGTGGAGTATTTAAATGTCCAAAAATTATTGTTTTTTATTTTATTTCATTTTTTATTATTATAGTTACATAATAGTTGCATATCTTTGTAGGGTTCATGTAACATTTTGATACAGGCATACAATGTGAATTAATCAAATCAGGTACTTGAGGTAGGTATCACCTTATGCATTTAACATTTTTTTGTGCTGGCAATATTCCAATTCTACTCTTTGAGTTCTATTAATGTATACCCTATCTTATTGATGATTATAGTCTCTTTGTTATGCTATCAAATATTGTTCATTCTATCTATTTAACTATATTTTGCACCATCAACTATCCCCACTTTATCCCTCCATCCCTACTACCCTTTCATTGTTGAAATATTTGTATATTTCTTCATTTTTGACCGTTTTGGGTTTAAGTATTTTGCTGCTTATGTGTTAGGTGGATATATGTTTATAATTTTTGTGATGTCCTGGGAAATGGGCCATTTGATCACTATTGAATGCCCTGTTTTATATCTAGTAGTTTTTTAACTTACTATTTTGTTTTTTTCTGATTCTGAGATAGAAACTACAGCTTTCTTATAGCTCCTGTTTGGGAGTTTCTAACTTTTCACATTCATATCATTAGTGTTTTTGACCTCAAGTGAGTGTGTTGTAGATAGCATAGTCATATCTTATTTTTAAATTCAGTTTAACAATCTTAGCTTTTCTTAATTGTCTGATTTTTATGTATTGTTATTTATATAGTTGTATTTATATTATTTTTGTTTTTGTACCTATTGTGAATTTTATTTTTCTTACCTTTATTGATATTTTTATTGAGAGAAAATTTTTATATAACATTGTAATTTCATGATTTTCTCCATATACTTTTAGAGTTATCCCATTACCTGTTGCTCTAGGGCTTACAATACACATCTCAACTCATCAGAATCTGCTACACATTTATACTGACTGATGAGATATAAGCATGTTAGTTTTACATATTTCTATCCCTCTTTCTCATATTTGTGGCATTAATTTTATATGTATTATATGTACACATGTTATAAACTTGATACATTTTATACTAATTTTATAAAAGTTCATTTATTTTAACAAAACAGAGATAAACAATTACATAGGTACAACTTTTCTCATAGTAATCATCTTATTCATCATTTCTTATTCTCTTCTATTTGTTCTAGTGTATTCAATTTACTATCAGGAGATATTTCTTTATTTCAAAACAACTTTGTTCTTATTTGCCTTTCTTGTGTTGTTATTGGAAAATATATTAAATTTAAATTTGTAATAGGCTCCTCAATAAAATTATACTCATTTTTATATAATTTCTTAGATGAGTTAAGATAGGAAAGGAAAAGAAATGGGCTTTTATACTGTAGTCTATAATGACATAATTACTTTTACCTGTTGCTCTTTCTTATTTTATGCAAATTCAAATGAGTATCTCTGATAAATTGCTTTCTGCCTATAAAAACTTTAATATTGTCTGTAAGGTGGGTCTGCTAGCACTAATTTTTTTGGTTTTGCTTGCCCAACATATGTTTATTTTGCCTTTATTATTGATAGATAGCTTGCCTTGATATAAGACTCTTGGTCAACAGTTTTCTCTTTCATTTTCCTTTTTTTTTTTTTTTTTTGAGTCAAGGTCTTACTCTGTTGCCCAGGCTAGAGAGCCCTGGCGTCAGCCTAGCTCACAGTGACCGTGACCTCAGACCCCTGGGCTCAAGCAATCCTTCTGCCTCAGGCTCTTGAGTAGCTGGGACTACAGGCATTCGTCGTCTTGCCTGGCTAATATTCTGTAGATATTTTTAGTTGTCCAGCTAAATTTTTTTGTATTTTTAATACAGAAAGGATCTCATTCTTGCTGGCCTCCAACTCTTGACCTCCAGTGATCCTCCTTCCTTGCCCTCCCAGAGTGCTAGGATTACAGGTGTGAGCCACTCTGCCAGACCAACAGTTTTTTTGGGGAGTTGACAAAAAAGTTTAAAGTGGAGTTGAAATCTTACAAGACAGCAAACAAATCAAGACCTAAGAAAGCCAACTGCATTGAGAAATGAAGTCATATTGATGACAGCAAATGATATAATGGACTGGGCTGGAGATGGCAGAAAGAATTAAACTTTTTGTACAATACAAGTCTGTGAAGCTAGTGGTTCTGACTGAAACCAGATGGAAAACTTACTTTATAAAGGATCATAGATGGCACGTGACAGTACATCATGCTGAGCACCAGCAGACTGAGCTCTACCCTATGATAATGTCCATAGGTTGATAGCAAAAATATTCATAATTTTAAAATTAGATAATGTTTGATTAAGTGAATCACAAATCATAATTATGATTAAGTTGAAGTTAGGTTTAACAATAACAGAAGTGTTTCCTATATGAGCATCACAAAAGAAAAAAAATAGCTATTGCTACATTGTGGGTGCTCTACGGCTGAGTGTTTGCAATAAAACATTCATTTGAGTAGAAGCACCAGGTAAGACCGGAGTTGAGGTTGTGGAACACACCATCAGAATAGCTTAATACCTCACATATAAGCAGGGTGTCTTAAAGGGTACAGTTCACAACTCAAAACTCATGGCACTTGGAATGGAGGTATTCTCCTGTTCTTAATAAATGCACCTGGACACGTTAGTGAAAAGGAAAAGTAAAAAACAGTCTACTTTTATATATATATATATATATATATATATATATATATATATATATATATATATAGTTCCCTGGCTCAGAGCTGTGTCCTCTGGGGAACAGAGCACTTTGCCTATGTAGAGCTAATAGAGGTGGCATTTTTCTAATTCCCACAAAGGTACTTTTGGTCTGGTTCTGACCCTGAAAACTAGAAACCAATGAGGAACATATATGAAAGGCATGATGAAACATTTGAACCAGCATGGATGCACTGGGAAATCTGACAAGCTCTTCAACTCATTTTGAAGATTGTATCATGGGGACATATCTGTTTTGTTGACAAGGACTGAGATCATACAATTCACTGGGCCTAAGTTACCTAGAAAATGAGCTCACATGGGGAAACGTTTGGAACCCTGCTGTTCCTGTTCTGTTTTCTGGTAATTAGGTAAGTTCAGTTTTCCCTTTGGTGGCTCCCTTTGTAACCACCACAAAGCTAGTCCTTGTCTCCCTTCTGTAGCTGCCATGAAAAATTATAGGCATGGGGGGAGATGAGCTGATGTCATGACTTCTTTTAAATCATATTTTGAGGACTTCATCTCTCACACATGGATGTACTTCAAGACACAGCTGGGTGAGCATCTATTTGTCAGCATTACTAACAGAGAGAGCTCAATATTCAGCTGGGTGGTTGGGTGTCAGAGTTTTCTTAACAAATTACTAAAAGAATTGTCTTCTCATAATCTCAGTATTATAGTTCAATGAATAGTAACTAAATATACTAGATATTTCCAAAATAAAAGATAACTGTTATACATTTTATGAGGCTATACATTTATAAATTCGAAAGACTTTTGTAATTTTTTACTTGCTGTTAAAATTCAAATTTTGTAATTTGCATTTTAATTGAGATTGTGTTTTACTTTTTTTTTAGTTTGACTTATGGCATGTACATTGGTAAAATTTTACATTGTATGAGAAAAGAAATCTGAACCATTTTGGAAGGATTTAGTCATTCTTCACTGTTCTTTTAAATTTTTTTAATTTAGAAAAACTATAGTGCATTTATACTGTTTACAATAATTTAAAATTAAGATGTCATAATATATGAAATAATTTTTTCAACATTTTATATTAATTAGCTTTTAGCAAATGATCATAAATATCATTTGGTTTTACTCTGTTATAATAACTGCTCATACAGGATTTATTCCTGGTTGTTATGAAATTAAAAATACCTACTTTTGCAATTTATCAAATGTATGTAGGGTTAATTACTACATGACAGATATGAGAGATTGTAATATTAAGCATGTTTACAAATGCTTATATGTATTCAGTTTTATTATTTTATATTTTTTATTAAACTAAAACTTATAAAATGTTTTGTGTATTAATATAGGTAATTTTATAGTAATGAAAGAATAATACTTTGTACAATTTGAGAGAAAGAAAATTTCCTTACTTTAAAAAAATTGTAAATTTTCTAAATTTTCTATATTTCTATATTCTAGTCTCCTCTGAAAGTTTCAAATTTGGAATTTGCTTATTAAAACATATATTCACAAGTGTGACAAGTATATTTCAACTCATTCTTGAAATACACAAATTAATGACTGATTCCAGGAGGGATATTTCCATTCTACTGTCTGGTTTTTAAAATGGAAGGCAGAGAGAATGAGGTAAAGGTAATGAAACAGAAATAAAAAGTGGTAATAATAATGATTGCACATTTGTGACCAATGATGGCAGCAAAGCCTCAAGAAAATTTAACAGTACAAAATACTTTTGTCTTTGAACATGAGACAAAGGAATGAAAGTATTTTTAAATGCTGTAAATGTCTTGATTTTATTCATTTAATAAGAATAATGTCAGGGAAAAATAACCTCAAGTATCTTAAATCAATGTACATGAAAAGAAAAGAATGCAATCCAGCAAATTTCAATTTCTAACTCAAGAATATTTCTCTAAATTTAGTGTTTGACACAGTTATTATGACTCTCAGCATCTCTCTACTGTAAGGCACAGGGACATGATGGTACTGGAACAGTCAAGCCTTTAGAAAAAAAGAGTTTTACACTCACTGGTATCTTTTTGGGTGGGATAATCAGAAAGCAAACAAACAAAATAGAAACCCAAGAAACTTCCAACATGTTTAATGTTTTCCAAAATGGGCAGCACAGAATTTTTGATCAATTCCCCCCAGTGGTTCTCCGTCTCCGACTTCTGCAGTGACACTTTCCCTGCCTAATCTTTCCCACAGGACAGCTGATAATTAAATGTTTTGTGATTATCAATATCCTTGTGAGCAAAAGTTGTGCTTCCGACTGTACAGTAAATTAAGTTCAGTTTCTAAAGAATTGTTAATTCATGCATTGCAATCATAAAATGATATGTAATGCTTATCATATTTATTCTTCTGGCGTGTGTATCTCATAAGATATTTTCATGGAATTAACCTTGGTGGGTATGTATTCTGATTTCTGAGTTTGCCTGCTATATTTCTTCTTTCTTTTTTGTTTTTTTGAGACAGAGTCTCGCTTTGTTGTCCAGGCTAGAGTGAGTGCCGTGGCGTCAGCCTAGCTCACAGCAACCTCAGACTCCTGGGCTCGAGCAATCCTCCTGCCTCAGCCTCCCAAGTATTTGGGACTACAGGCATATGCCACCATGCCCAGCTAATTTTTTTCTATATATATTAGCTGACCAAATAATTTCTTTCTATTTATAGTAGAGATGGGGTCTCACTCTTGTTCAGATGGTTTTGAACTCCTGACCTCAAGCAATCTGCCCGCCTCAGCCTCCCAGAGTGCTAGGATTACAGGCATGAGCCACCGCGCCCGGCCTGCCTGCTATATTTCTTATGATGCAACTTATTGTCACTCGTCAATTAAAACCCATGACTTGGAACTTAAAATCCTCATAATCACTTTTTCCTGTCCATGATCAATCATAGGTCTTATAAGACTGTTCAATCAATATGGGGAAATTTATAATAAAAATGGCACTTTTAATTAATATAGTAATAAAACATCTGATTTTTATTAAATATATTATATTTTTAATTTTAAATAGGCAGAGTACAAATATCACTTTTAAGTGCCATCATTCATAAATAAAATTCATAATGTTTATAAGTAAAATTTATGAATTTATCATAAAACTAATAAAATAACACTACTATAAAAATTAAATATTGTGATAAAGATAAGAATTTGGATTTTCCCAAACTAGTTTGCTTTTAAATTTCTTATTCATTCTAGGCAAAATAGGTTTTGGTTTCCTATAAATTATTCCCTCCTTTGATTATACATTTTATCTTTACTTCAGATGTCTGATTCAGACCCTGTATGATGAGTTTTTTTCTTGGTGCATTTAATGATGTTATTTTCCCCACCATTAGTCATAATTATGTAACTACTTTGGGACTTACAATACTGAGACTAGTCTAAGGTGAGAGTCAGAGAGTGAATGTAAACTGCATTATCTTTTTACAATGAGTGTTCAAGAGCTTCACTCTAAGCCCCAGCAGCCTCTGATTGTCACTTCCCATAATGAGAACTAAGATGTGCGTTCCCATTTTTTTTTGTTTTTGAGACAGAGTCTCACTTTGTTTCCCAGGCTAGAGTGAGTGCCGGGGCGTCAGCCTAGCTCACAGCAACCTCAAACTCCTGGGCTCAAGTGATCCTCCTGCCTCAGCCTCCTGAGTAGCTGGGACTACAGGCATGTGCCACCATGCCCAGCTAATTATATATATATATATATATATATTAGTTGGCCAATTAATTTCCTTCTATTTATAGTAGAGACAGGGTCTTGCTCTTGCTCAGGCTGGTTTCGAACCCCTGACTTCAAGCAATACGCCCACCTCGGCCTCCCAGAGTGCTAGGATTACAGGCGTGAGCCACTGCGCCCGGCCCCCATTTTTTTAATGTAACAGTTAGAAACCAATTCTTTGTTGCACTTTAACCAAAATATAAGTAATGTCTGTAGATTTTACTTGTATTTCATTACTCCCAACTTATCAACAATATTATTACAAATCATATTGTTCTCCCATAATGGAGTTGTCATAATTATCAAATTAATATAAAGGACAAACAGTTTAAAATTTGTATTTTGAAGGTAACTATCTGTTTAATTCTGGCAGTTGAGATAAATTTCAAAAATATAATACAGCATATTTATTATTAAAATTAATTATTTGTACACCCTATTCATAGGGACCATGATCCTTTTCTGTGCAGGCTCAATGGCAATGTCCTCAGGAATCTCATGGACAAAAGCACCATTTGATGATCCAGAAGATCAAGTCTTTTTCAATATGTAATTGTCATTTACAAAGTGAAGGGCATGAATTAGAGGGGGTGAGCTGATTATCTGTTGATAGAGACTAAAACACTAACATTATTATCTACACTATCTAATGAAATCATTTTCCATATATCATTACTCCATGCCCAAATATTCTTTTACTAGTACTGGAGTATATTAATATGTGGGGAACATTAAACCATTTATTTAACATTATGGCAATAAGCCTCTTTGTTCTCAATTGATTGCAAAATGCAACGGTGCCAAGAATGCTACTACATATTGGTAGAAACTGTTTCGTTCTTTCAGCTAAGATAAATATATTCCCTTACTAGATTAACATTTTGGAGGAAGAGAAAGAACCATTTAGTCCACTATAAAATGTATCCTTTGTAAAAGTGTACATGTCAGATGGTTTTAGAGCAATTTTCTACCTCAGCCATTAATTCCTGATTATTATCAAAGAATGTTAATTGTCAACATTTCTACATTTTCTCACATATTCGTATTTATATAACAGTAGAGTGATAAGTAATCTTGAATATATAGTTGACATAATTTTTTCTTGGAGTGTGTATTTTTTATTCTTCAATGCCATAATAATAAATTGTTCTAATCCCTGTATTAAATTCAATTGATAAAATAATGATGCCTGAATCCAAGCTAAGTGATCTGAGAAAATAACTGTAAAATTATTCTGTGAAATTTTACAAGATATTCTGGTTTTGGAAATATTCTGACAAAACTTTAGTGGAATTATCTTTACTACTGGAGACAGTATTTTACTTGACACTTTAGAGTATCCCTGGAGTAAGTGAAGTCTCAGGAAAGGAATAAATATGTGATCACATTGATGCAACTTCATTGTTGTATTAAAGGGATTAAAAGCATGCTTTTTCTCTTGATAACTGAGAAGTGGACATTAGTAATCTTGTACTTAGATTTAAAAAAGTATCATAAAGAATCTATGTCCCACTGAAGACTTTTTATTAATAAAGAAAGTAATACAATTTAAAGATAAAAATAAAAAAAATAAGTAAAATAAATATATAAATAAAGGATCTCTGAGGAAAATTAAACTTGGAGAGAGCCAGGACAATTTTTAGATAATACAGTTAGGAGGTTTTTGTTAAGCATGGTAATGGCCCCCACCCCAAAGGTGTCCAGATTAATTTTCAGATACTTGGAATACATTACAATTTATGCAAAGGAAATATAAGATTTCTTATGTGGTCAAGAGTGCTAATCTGTTGATTAAAGAATAGGGACATTGTCATTATTACAGTTGGTCCAGTAGAATCACCAGGGTTCAAAACTGTGAAAGGGTGATGAAGAATAGAATGTCTTAAAGTGAAGGTTTGTGAGAATGAATTAACTGAATTTTAAATTGCTTATTTTATAATTCTTTCTACATGCACAAAAAACTTTCTTTCAATTCATCTATACAAATATCACTGAGTAATTTTTTTTTTTTTTTTTTTTTTGGTGTAAGGACAAGCTTTACATTGAGTAATTTTATATGTTCATTGCTATTCTGGGTGCTGAATGTAAAATGAGGGAATACAGAATAACAACAATATAATTTTTAAAAGGGAGGCCCAGGCATATTAGGAGTTGGGAAAGTGTGCACTCTATACAGGCATTATTGCAGATATGTTAATTTCTACATATATGTTATTTGATGTAGAAAATACTACGGAGACAGAACTATCCAGAATTTACATGAGATGGTGAGAATTAACCAAAAATCAGTGGGTCAAATTAAAATAATAATAATAGTGATCATTTTGAACACTGAAGAACAAACATTAATGATGTGAGATGTATTGTTTTTTTTCTCCAGATATAAGAAATATGTTTCCTCTACACCATTAGGATGGACACACTTTCCACCCATTGTATTATTAAAAATGCCTTTTTTGTCCAAACTGCCATTGGATTTTCAGCCAATATCTTTTTTATTTTCTTCCATATCTTCATATTCCTTCAGGATCACAGGCCTAAGCTTCATGACCTCATCAGCTGTCACTTGGCCTTCATTCATGTAGTGATGCTTCTCACCGTGGTATTTAATTCGTCTCAAGATACATTTGAATCACTGCCTTTTCCGAATGACTTCAAATGTAAAACTTTGTTCTTCATAAACAGAGTGTTGAGGGGCCTCTCTATCTGCACCACCTGCCACCTGAGTGTGTTTCAGGCCATCACCATCAGCCCCAGCACCTCCTGGCTGGCAAAGTTTAAACATAAATTCAGAAATAATATTATCAGTGTTTGTTTATTTCTATGGTCCCTCAATTTGACTTTCAGTGGTAACATGATCTTTTTCACTGTGGCTGCTTTCAATGTGACCCGGCCCAATCTACTTAAGGCCAGTACATACTGCTCACTCTTTCCCATGACTGCCGTTATCAGAGGAGTATTTTTAGCTCTATCATTTTCCAGAGATGTCTTTTTTGTAGGAATCACGCTCATCTCAAGTGCATACGTGGTACTCTTTTTGTCCAGGCATCAAAGGGAATCCCAGAACCTTCACAGCACCAGCCTCTCTCCAAGAGTTTCCCCAGAGAAAAGGGCCTCCCAGACCATCCTGCTGCTGGTGAGCTTCTTTGTAGTCACCTACTTATTGGACCTTATCATCTCAGCCTCTTCATACCATAGATGGATGTACAGCACTTTCGTCCTGAGTGTCCAGATTCTTGTCAGTCATACCCATGCCACTGTTGCTCCTTTGGTACAGATATGCTCTGATAAAAGAATGATGAATATTCTCCAAAATATGCAACCACAGTGCAACCAATTTTGAGCAAGTTAGTGAAGAAAAACATTTTCTGAAATATAGTTTTTTTCCTATAGTTAAATTGTTCAAGCAGCCCAGATTTTTAAAATCTAATTTAAATAGAATGCATGGAATTACACTTTTAAAATCTTTAAATACTTTTGAAACTGATGCATCCAAGGACCATGTAATTTCTTTAGTTCAATGTCCACCATGAGTTGATATTCTCATATCAAGTCTCTTACACATTCATTTTCATTTTATCTTCATACCAGGAAATGTTTCTATCTTCTCGAGGTATAATATTAATAATCTCTTATTGATAATTGAGTCTCCCAATATTTTTACCTCTGAAAATATTTTAATTGGCTCTTATTTATTAAGATATTTTAGCCATATATCCAATTCTAGTATTCACACCATGCTTGCTCATTAGAACTTCCCTGACTGCAAACATTTTTATTAATTTGTATTTTACATATCTAGAACTCATTTAAAAGAATTTTAAATGCAATTTACATGTGCTAGATATTATTTTGGTTACAATTAATATTTTCTTGACTTTATTTGTGTACCATTGTCAAGTAAATAGTATATTTTAAGGTGCATAATGTGATGTTTTGATATATGTATGCATTGTGAAATTATTACCACAATCAAGCTAAATAACACACCCACCACTTCCCACAATTACTATTCTTTTGAGGTAAGAACCTTTGAGATCTACTTTTTAACAAAGTTGACTTATGTAATACATCATTATTAACCATAGTCTCCATAGTGGACATTAGGTTTCCAGTAGTTATTCACCTTATAATAACAGATTTGTACCATGTGACCAATATATCATTTCCCCCAACCCCCAGCCCCTGGTCACCACTATTCTCCTCTGTATAAGTCCCACATTTTTTATTTTTTATTTTTTTTATTTTTTTTATTTTTTGAGACAGAGTCTCGCTTTCTTGCCTAGGTTAGAGTGAGTGCCATGGCGTCAGCCTAGCTCACAGCAACCTCAAACTCCTGGGCTTAAGCAATCCTACTGCCTCAGCCTCCCGAGTTGCTGGGACTACAGGCACGAGCCACCATGCCCAGCTAATTTTATATATATATATATATATATATATATATATATATATATTAGTTGGCCAATTAATTTCTTTCTATTTTTTATAGTAGAGACGGGGTCTCGCTCAGGCTGGTTTTGAACTCCTGACCTTGAGCAATCCGCCCGCCTCGGCCTCCCAGAGTGCTAGGATTACAAGCGTGAGCCACCGCGCCCGGCCAAGTCCCACATTTTATAGATTCAACATATAATTGAAATCACACAGTGTTTGTGTACATTTGTCTGGATTATTTCTCTTAGCATAATGTCATCCAGATTCATCTATGTTGTTGGAAATGGCAACATTCCCTTTTTGTGTAAGGCAGAATTACATTCATATAACGTGTATGATATATATCATATTATGTATTATAAACATACATATATAAATACACATATATATCACATTGTATTAATTGACTCATGCGTTGATGGACATTTAGATTGTTCTCATTTCTTATCTATTGTGAATAATGCTGCAATGAACTTGGGGGTGCAGATGTCACTTCAAGATAGTGATTTTATGTTCACTGGACATGTATCCAGATGTAAGATTGCTGAATCATATCTTGGTTCTTTATTAATTTTTTGATTATCCTTTAGGTTATTTTCCACAAAGGCTTTATCAATTTACATTGCCATTAATAGTGTATGAGGGTTTCCATTTCTCTACATTCTTGCTAATTCTTGTTTTCTTTTGAAATTTGATAAACTTTACCCTGACATGTGTGTGAGGCATGTGTGAGGTGATAACTCATTGTGGTTTCAATTTGCATTTCTATGGTAATTATGAATGGTTTCTCTGGAAAACATATCTGTCTACATCCTTTTCTCATTTTTTAAAAACCAGTTATTTAAAGTTTAAGATAATTTTTTCTAGTTCTGTGAAAAATGACATAGGTATTCTTTTTTATACGAATGGCATTGAATCAGTTGATTACTTTGGGCAGTATGGATATTTTAACAATATCGACTTTTCCAGTTCATGAGCATGGGATGCACTTCCTTTTATTTGTGTCATGTATAGTTCTACTCATCAGTGCTTTGTAGTTCACCTTGTAAAGATCTTTCACCTCCTTGGTTAAGTATATTTCAAGGTATTTTATTTTTTTGCAGCTATTGTCAATGGGATTGAGTTCTTGATTTCATTCTCAGCTTGGTTGTTGTAAATTTATAAAAATGCTACTGATTTGTGTACATTAATGTTGTAACCTGACTTTACTGAATTCACTTATCAATTCGAGGACTCTTTTGAAGTAGTCTTTAGGGGTTTTTAGGTATAAAATTTTATCATTGAAAAACATATAATTTGAGTTTCTCTTTCCCGATTTGGATGCCATTTATTTCTTTCTCTTGCCTGATTGTTCTGGCTAGAACTTCCAGTACCATGTTGACTAGAAGTGGTGAAAGTGGGCATCCTTATCTTATTCCAGTTCTTAGGGGGAATGCTTTCTACTTTTTCCCTTATACAACATGTTGTTAGATGTGTGTTCGTTATATATGGCCTTTTTTAAAATTTTAGGTACCTTTCCTATATTCCTAGTTCATTGAAGGTTTTATCATGAAGGGATGTTCTATTTTTCAAATGTTTTTTCTGCATCTATTGAGATGATCATATGGTTTTTGTTCTATAAATCTCTTTGTGTGGTGAATCACATTTGTTGGTTTGTGAATGTTGAACCATTCTTGCATCACTGGGATGAAACTCATTTGATTGTGGTGAATAATTTTTGATGTGTTTTATTAATTCGTTGTGCTAATATGTTTTTGAGAATTTTTGTTTCCATGCTTATTAGGGATATTGATCTATAGTTTTCTTTTTTTGTTGTGTGCTTTCCTGGCTTTGGTTTCAGGATGATACTGGCATTGTATAATGAGTTAAGGAGGCTTCCTTCCTTCTTGATAACTTGGAACAATTTCAGTAGGATTGATACCAGGTCTTCTTTGAAGTTCAGGTAGAATTGAGCTGTGAATCCATCTTGTCCCTGTGTCTTTTTAGTTTGGATTTTTAAAAATTACTGATTCAATTTGCTACTCATTATTGATCTTCCAGAGGAGTTTGTGTGCTTCTAGGATTTTATCCATTTCCTCTAGATTTTCTAGTCCGTGTGTGTAGAGATGTTCATACTAGTGTCAGAATATCTTTAGTATTGCTGTGGTATCAGATGCAATGTCTCCTATTTCATTTCTGAGTGAGCTTATTTGAATCCAGTCTCATTTTTCTTGGTTAAACTAGTTAGTAATGTATTGATTTTATTTATCTTCTCAAAGAACTAACTCTTCATTTCATTGATCTTTTTAAATTTTTGTTTGTTTTGATTTCATTTAATTATGCTCTGATCTTTGGTATTTCTTTTCTTCTGCTAACTTTGTTCTTGGTTTATTTTTGTCTTCTGGTTTCTTTTTTTTTTTTTTTTTGATATCAAGGCTTTTATTTTTTTTTTATTTTTTTTTATTTTGGCATATTATGGGGGTACAGATTTTAAGGTTTCAATAAATGCCCATTTCCCCCCTCCCCCCAAAAGTCTGAGTCTCCATCATGACCATCCCCCAGATGGTGCACATCTCACTCATTATGTATGTATATACCCGCCCCCCTCCCCCCTCCCACCTCCCCAATACCCTATTACTGTAGCACCTGTGTGTCCACTTAGGTGCTACTCAGTTAATACCAGTTTGCTGGAGAATATATCTGGTGCTTGTTTTTCCATTCTTGGGATACTTCACTTAGTAGTATGGGTTCCAGCTCTAACCAGGAAAGTATAAGATGTGCTATATCACCGTTGTTTCTTAGAGCTGAATAGTACTCCATGGTATACATATACCACATGTCTTCTAGTTTCTTGAAGTGTGATTTTAAGTTGTTGATTTGTGATATTCCTGTATTTTTGCTATAGTTTTTTAGTGTTATAAGCTTCTCCTTTAGCACTGTATTTTCTGTATCCTAGTTTTTTAAAACATATATATAGATAGATATACATATATATATAATATATATTATATATAACATATATAATTTATACTCCCATATTTGGGGAGTACAAATATTTAGGCTATGTTGTCCTTGCCCTCCCCTCACCCCTACTCAGAACTTTAAGCATATCCATCCACCAGAAATGGTGCACATCACACTCATGTAGGTATATACTCATGCCCTCTTCCCCCCTCCCAGCTGCCCAATGCCTGATAGATGTTATTCCTATATGTGCAGTTATGTGCTGATCAGTGAAACCAATTTTCTGGTTAGTACATGCCATTTTATAGATTTTGATAACTAGTGGCCTGTCATTCATTTTGAAAAAACTTCACATTTTTATCTTAATTTTATCATTGACATAAAGGTTGTTCAGCAGTAGGTTGTTTAATATCCATTGTGTTTATATGGCTTTTAGAGTTACTCTTGGAATTGATTTCTAGTTTTTTTCTACTGTGGACTGAGAAGATAGTTTGTATGATTTTAATTATTTTTAATTTGTTGAGACTTGTTTTGTACCCTAATATGTGGTATATTTTGGAAAATGTTACATATGCTGATGAGAAGAATGTATATTGTGCACTTTGGGGGTAAAATATTTTGAAAATATCTGTCAGGTACATTTGTTCTAAAGTTCCACTTAAGTCTAGAATTTCTTTGTTGACTTTTTTCTTATGCTCTGTTTAGTAATATTAGTGGAGTGTTGAAATCTACCATAATTAATGTATTACTGTTTATTTATTTTGTTATTTCTAGCAGTATTTATATTATGCATCTGGAATCTCTGATGTTAGGTGCATTATATGTGGAAAATTTGTATCTTCTTGTGGAATATATTCCTTTATATGATGTGTTTTTTGTCTTTTTTTTAAACTGTTGCTTATTTACAGTCTATTTCTTGGCTGGGCACAGTGGCTCATGCCTGTAATCCTAGCACTCTGGAAGGCCGAGGCAAACAGATTGCTCAAGGTCAGGAGTTTGAAACCAGCCTGAGCAAGAGTGAAACCTCATCTGTACTATAAATAGAAAGAAATTAATTGGCCAACTAAAAATATATAGAAAAAATTAGCTGGGCATGGTGGTACATGCCTGTAGTCCCAGCTCCTCGGGAGGCTGAGGCAGAGGATCACTTGAGCCCAGGAGTTTGAGGTTGCCTGCAAGGTGGCCATTATGACAGGCTGGGAAGCATCACCTTCATCAAAGAGCATAGAAGGGAGGGGTAAGACAGGAATTTAAGCTCCAGGTTTGACAAATATGCATATTTAACAAATTATAGGAGGATCTATAAATATTCATGGAGGTGGCCCTAACAAATATCTATTGAACAAACATACATGTTGCATATGACACATGTTCGACATGGGATGGGGAATTAACGTGTCAATATATTACAATTAGGCCTTTTACATCAAAAGGTCTTTTTTAGGACACAAAGGCACTCAAGTGTGCAGCCTCTATAAAGCCAGCCAGCGCCAGTCCAAGGTCAGTGGTCTTTGTGTCAGGGGAAAGTTACTGAAGTCAGTCTTTTGTCCAGTCCAAGCTGTGGTTATGGCTAATGGAACAGGGAGTGAGGCTCAGCATCTGTCAGTGGAGCTAAAAATTATTTTAATGTTGCTCATATGGAGGCCAGTGCTTACTTAGCTGCTAGAGAAAAAGAAAACCTGGTGGCAGTTAGAACATAGCTGATTCTTTAAGTGCAGGGGCGTGTGACTTAACTCTGGTCTTACGTGTCTTAGGCTCTGTTTATAACCTGGTATCTTATTGCCATGTAGAGTCCATTCTATCAGTCTTGTGATCTCTATTTTAACATTAATAATGCTGCTCAGTTGTCATGTCTAAATCCTAAAGGTAGGGAGTATAATGAGGGCTGTCTGACCTCTCAGCCCATCATGTCTGGAAACTCAGTTTTTAAGGTCCCCTTGGCCAAGAGAGGGTTCATTCAGTCAGTTGGAGACTTCAAATTTTATTTTTAGTGTATAGTATCAAAAAATATTATTTCCCAGGAAGGCACAAATAAATAGTGGCAGCTATTCACAAACTGGAGGGGTGGGATTGAGCACACACACCGAGCCCACACAGCAGCCCAGGGTGGCCATGAAAAGCCTATGAGCACCTGCAGAGGGGTGGCTGATTACCAGGAACTAGATAAGGTTCCTCCAGCCATACATGCTGCTGTCCCAGAGGTGGCTCAAATATTGGAAAGGCTGTCTACTTATTTAGGTAGAAGGCATATTGTCCTAGATTTAGCAAATGCTTTCTGCAGCATAACCTTAGACCCAACAGGTAGTGGTGACATACGCCTCTAATCCCAGCTACTCGGGAGGCTGAGGCAGGAAGATCACTTGATCCCAGGAGTTGGATGTTGCTGTGAGCTAGGCTGACACCATGGCACCCTAATGTGAGCAACATAGCGAGACTCTGTCTCAAAAAAAAAAAAAAAAAAACTCTGAAATAAAAGAAATAATACAACATAAAATTCATGATAAATAAAGAAAAATAAATATAAATAAATCCATATGCAAAATAAAACGCAGGCAGAAGAAGCTATCGCCAAGATGTCTAAGATGCTGTAATTAGCAGACAAGGATTTAAAAGCAGGCATTATAAAAATATTCATAGTTGTAAAAGAAAATATTCTAATGAGTGAACAGACAGAAACCTCAGTAGAGAAGTGGAGATTATTAAAAAGACCAAATAAAAAGATAGTAAAATAAAAAAAATATTTTTTAGCACATCCAGATTAAACACAGTAGACAAAGCAATATGTATTATCCTATCTAAAGAAAAGTGTTAAAAAAAAGTTTGAAAAATTGAACAGAGCCTTAGAGATCTGTAGAATGATTGACTCTAAGAAGGAGATGGGAAAGACAGAAAATTTAAATGAAGTACAAAAGTACATCAACACCACTAGCTGAAAACTTCTAAAAATTGTTTAAAACCTAAATAATGTTTATATCCTAAAGTCAACAACCTCCCACAAAACACAAATAATACTATAGAAAGGCCATTCTGTGATTTAGAAAACAGGCTTTCCTAGCTTTTTTGTTGTTGTTGTTGAGATAGGGTTTCACTCTGCTGCTCAGGCTGAAGTGAAGTGGTACAATCATACTCACTGCAGCCCCCAAGTGTTGGTGGACTCCCTGGAGACAGTTGGGAGCAAGGGTGAGACCACCACGTAGGCTCCAGGCAGGGATCGAGGGATAACTGGGGAGGGGGGGGTTTGTACACACTGGGAAGCAGCTTCCAGGCCTCCTGTGACCAGTGCTTAGTGTTTCCCATGGTTGCACAAACTATCCGGACCAAACAGGGCTGCTCCACAGAGGACAGTCCTGCAGGCGCCCTATTTTCCTCTGGCCCCGGGCACATCATGGCTCCCTGCCCAGCATGCATGCACCGGGAACTGCAGGCCTAGCCATTCAGGACCCCTCTTCCAAGCTACATTCTTTCTTGGTCTCTTTTCTTTCCTTCCTCTGATCCTTTACAAAGGGCAATCCAGCCCACTGCAGATTTCTCTCAGTACTGCAGTGCCTGCAGGGTTCTAGTCACCAGGGACTGCTAAGGTCATGGTTGGTGGCCTGCGTCCCACCCAGCAGTGCTACTTGGGGCTGGCACAATCACTTCCTCGAGGATGTGGGGCATAGGTAACCCACTGCTGCTGTGATTCCTGCTCTTGCAGCCCTGCCTCCCACAGGCTTCTAGTGCTGGTTGTATTAACACCCAGATGCATACTTTTTTACCTAGTTAACTAGTGCCCTCCCTGCCCTGCCCTGCAGGAGATGAGGCCACCAGCGGGAAGCCAGCCAGTAGCCTGTGTATAATTCACGATCACTCATCAGTACAGCGTAAGATTGCAATGAAAGAGTATAAAATAAAGTAAATTTAAAAAATCAAAATACAATTACTCAGTAACAAATTTAATGGGAAATGTGCAGTCTATACAAACAAAATAATAAAGCATTTCTGAAATATATGAATGAAGACTTAAAGAAATTGAGAGTCATATCTTGTTGTTGGATAGAAACAAAATCAATAATATAAAGAGGTCCATTATCCTTAAGCTAACTTCAACATTTTATTGGATCTCCTAATAGATTCTGTCAGATTTTTAAAGCTGGCAATGATTTTTCAAATTGCAAATGGAAAAACAAACATATAAGTATAGCCAAAATTCCTGAGGAAAACACATAATGAGGATTTTTACTCCCATAAGATATTAAAACACATTAAAATGTTCGATATTTCAAGCAGTGTGGTATTGAGGATAGTAGATAAATTAGGACGGCAGAAAATTCCCAAACCTACCAAAGTATACGTATAAGAAAAGTTAAGAAATAAAAAAATACAACCTTTACTGAATCTGAAATTTTAAAATGTTTGTCATCATACAGTTTCCAATTTTGAATACAATATACATTATTCATAAGTGGATATAACCTTTTTTTTTCTTTTGAAACAGAGTCTCTCACTGTCACCTGGGGCTACATTGCCCTGGCATCAGCCTGGCTCACAGCAACCTCCAACTCCTGGGGTCAAGCTATACTCCTGCTTCAGCCTCCCCATAAGCCGGGGCCTCATGCATGGGCCACCATGCCTGGCTAAATTTTTTTTTTTTTTTTTAGTTGTTTGGCTAATTTATTTTTATTTTTTTAGTAGAGACAAGGGTCTTGCACTTGCTCAGTGTGGTCTCGGACTCCTGAGATGAAGCAATCCTCCAGCCTGGCCTTCCAGATTGCTATGGTTACAGGTGTGCGCCACTACACCCTGCTTAGATATAACCTACATACAAGGTTAAATGCAAATGTGCTGCAGGTAGCAACAGGTCCCAGCACAGACAGAAAGCCTAGGTTGCCGCCATTAGTAGGTGGATCTCATTATATGTCAGTCAGGGCTCTAAGGGGTGTGGTCTAGAGCCTTACCCAATCAGAAATCCTGGAACGGGAACTCTCCAATCAGGCACGAGGTGGGAGGGTGGGACTTCCGGGACCTTCTGGGGCCTTTGTCTCCTGCCCGGTCCTCCATGCTTCTTTTTGTCTTCAGTGCTCCTTCTTTGCTTTGGGGAACTCAGGTGACCCTCTGCCTTTGTCACTCTCTGAACTGCGGGTTCTGAAACATCTGCAAGAAGGATCCCAGGGCACCACGGAAGTTGGAAAATGGTGAGTGTGAGTGGCCGGCTGTGCCAGGGGATTTGAAACCCCGCGGAACTGCCTGTGGCAGGACCCCGGCTTCCCGCCAGACCCGGAGTCTGGGGACAAGGGACTCGTCAGGCCGGCTCGGCCCTCAGTCCCCTGCGGCTTAGAGCGGGGTTGGGCCGCAGCCAGAACCAGGGGTGCCCTGTCTCATCCTCTGGGGCATCTGTGGCCCCGTGGGAGTCGTCTGGGTAGATCTGTGATGCATCCCTGCGTCTCCCCTGCATTGTGGGGTGACTACAAGGTCATCAGGGAGGAATTTCGGCTGGTGCGCGGGGAATTCATGCCTGGGAGGAGCTGTAGCCCCCGGGGTCCCCGCCACTCCACTCTCATGTTAAAAATTAAACTAGGGCACCGCTTAAAAACGTGACGGAATTTATTAAAGCAAACCTCGACTTATGGTTCAGAGAGCAATCATCTATGGTTTGTTTTTGGGGTCCCTCAGGAGAGCTTGAATCAAAGACTTTCATAAAGTCCAGGAGACAGGAAACGAAATTCAATAATTGAGTTATAGTTGTGTAGTCTTTATGTCATCATAAAAAGGAGTCATAAAAAAGTAGATTTCAGAAAAACTTTATTTATATATTGCATTTTTAAAACTTATTATGTACCTATTTTCTTCCCCAGAGTGAGTGTAGTAGGTCTCCCAGGTATGTTGCTTTTTCACGAGTGATTTTTCTTCTTTTTGAGACAGAGTCTCACTCTGTTGCCCGGGCTAGAGTGAGTGCCCTGGCGTCAGCCTCGCTCACAGCAACCTCAATCACCTGGGCTCAAGTGATGCTCCTGCCTCAGCCTCCCGAGTAGCTGGTACTAACGGCATGCTTCACTATGTCCGGCTAATCTTTTCTATATATATTAGTTGGCCAATTAATTTCTATTTATAGTAGAGACGGGGTCTCGCTTTTGCTCAGGCTGGTCTCGAACTCCTGGCCTTGAGCAATCCGCCCACCTCGGCCTCCCAGAGTGCTGGGATTACAGGCGTGAGCCACCGCGCTGGGCCTCCTTGGATGAATTCTATGGCTGTAGAATAGCATTACTTAGAGTGGGCTCCAGATTACAAAATGATTTATAGGCACATTCTAAGAGATTCTGCCTCCAGGCACCATCACCTGTGCCCTCTCCCACAGAGCGTGTCCATTGGTCTAGGTGGGACCATGGATGTGATTTTAATGAAGTGCCCCACGTGATGCTAAGTTGCAGCTAGGGTAAAGTACAAGGGCTCTGAGCTATATCCATGGGACTTGAATTCACACGTTGTTCCAAAGGAAGGTCACAGGCCCTGCTTTGCTTGTGATTTTTAGGGACTGGTCAGTGTGGTGCGTATTCGCACTACTGCAGCAAAAATTGCTGGTGACTGGCAGTTGAGTGTACCTGAGGGTAGGAAAGAAAAACACTCAAATTTTGATCTTTATGTAGGAGCTCATTGCTCCTTACTCTCTCCTGTGATAAAGGACAGGGAAGTGTGAATTGTTTTCTGCACTTCATGGTCCTTGTGCTGTAGGTGTGGTGGTAACAGGGGAAAGGGTTGTGCTGACTCCTTTAGATGCATATCCTTGAGATACATGTGTGATCTTTCCAGATAATCTTAACAAAAGCAATTTCATAGAAGGAGGAAGACAAAGAAGTGGCTGGTTCTCAGGTGAAGGTGTCCCTGGACTGGGGCCGTGTTCACTTTTCCTCTCGAAATGTCATGTTTAGACTTTGCAAACTTGTATTTTTCTCCTTTGATTTTTGTACCTAATCTGTTTATCTCAACTGCTTTTTTTTTTTTTCCTTAAGTATAGTCAAGAATCTCTGAAAAATTCTTTTTCTCTATATACCAGAGCCTTCTCTCCATCCAGGCTTCTTGTACACCATCAACAATTGTCACCGTACATTTATAACCTCCAATATTAAAAATATTCCCTTTTTGGCTGTTGAACATCTTGGAAGCAGAATCTTTGATGCCCAAGATTACTATTGGAGATGAGTTGAGTCCCTAGGATAGCAGGGAAGAAGGGGAATATGTACTGTTTAGTTTTTATCTAGATGCTCTATCAATTCTGTGTAGAATAAGATTAATAGAATACACATTAATTGTTCAGAATAACTGAGAACATTTTGAGAAAAAGAATTATTAGAAGAGACTTGCTCTGTAGGATACTAAAGAAAGACTATTTAAATACATTATTAGAGATTACAGAACAAAACATATATATCTGTAGCTTGAACTTTGCATAAAACTGATGTTCACAATTAGATTCAGATTATAATTTGCTTTTTTCCTTTGGCTAAAAAATATCAAAATACCACAGCAGTGATGGTATGTCTGTGTGCATTCACACCTGATAGTAATTTGTTTTATTATAGTTGATATTAATTGTATTCACTTGGCTAATGTGTTTTCTATAATTTTTCTAATTTAGAGTTAATTATTTTTCTGTTAATTATTAAGTATCTTGAGAAGCTTTACCTAGTGATGGGCATAAACCATCACATTTTATGTGGAAGATTCCCTTTTCTTTTTAGATTCCCTTTGTATATAACCTGCTTTGGAAAATAAAGGCTCTCATCTTGGTTTCCTGGTCAGATGAACTTAGATAAATCCAGGCTCTGCTGCTTACTGAATGTTTTAAAGATATTCCCTTTCAGCCAGAAGCATTGATGTCACTTGGTAGAAATTCAGAAACTCAGGCTTCACCCCAGAATTTTGGGAATCAAAAGCTGTATTTTAACCGAATTTTTAGTCCATTGTAGTATGCAGTGAAGACTTTCCAAAATGTCAGAAGTATTAACACCTTGTAACTCAACATGAGTTTTCCATCTGAAAAATATACACACATTATCCTGTATGATATAAATATAGTACTCAAAAATATAAATGCCTGTGTTCGTGACATGAATTTTATACCTTATAATCCAGAAAAGTGTAATATCTACACGAGTTTTGTGGACATTATATCATCTTCTCTCCCCAGACACAGATAACACAGTAGAGCATATTTCTGTGTTAAAAATTGTCTTTTTGAATAATTCCAGTTACTCATATGAGTCAGAATCAGTTCTCTTCACTTTGTTATTTCACCAGCAGTGAAATTAAGAATTCTCCACAAGAGTATTTGGTAAATATGTGTTTTGTTTTGTTTTATTTTTTCAGGGACTGTTGACATTCAGGGATGTGGCCATAGAATTCTCTGTGGATGAGTGGGCGTGTCTTGACAATGCTCAGCGGAATTTGTATAGGGGTGTGATGTTTGACAACTACAGAAATTTGGTCTTCGTGGGTAAAGATCATTTCAATACACAATTTTTATTCCACACTAAGTATTTTATATTCTACCTTTGTAGAATTTTTCTGGGATTTTCTGCTTTGCATGAGTGAAGTTCAGATGTTTGTTTCCAAGGAAAAATTGGAATTTGTTGGTATAAGAAAGAAAATTTTCAATCTGTTTTATCTTTTTTTTTTTTTTTTTTTTTTTTTTTTTTTTTGAGACAGAGTCTCACTTTGTTGTCCAGGCTAGAGTGAGTGCCGTGGCGTCAGCCTAGCTCACAGCAACCTCAAACTCCTGGGCTTGAGTGATCCTTCTGCCTCAGCCTCCCGAGTAGCTGGGACTACAGGCATGCGCCACCATGCCCGGCTAATTTTTTTTTTACATATATATATCAGTTGGCCAATTAACCTCTTTGTATTTATAGTAGAGACGGGGTCTCACTCTTGCTCAGGCTGGTTTTGAACTCCTGACCTTGAGCAATCCGCCCGCCTCGGCCTCCCAAGAGCTAGGATTACAGGCGTGAGCCACAGCGCCCAGCCTGTTTTATCTTGATATTAATCTTTCCCTTTCTTGAGCTGATCTGTATCCTTCACTCTTCATTAGTGATAATTCCAAAGATGTAGTGGCATAAGATGTTGTTTTACAAGCTTAAAATCAAATTTCCACCACCAATATTTGATTCTACAATATTAGGTAATGGAGCTAAGGACCCCCAAATTTTAAATACTTTCTAAATATTCTGAAGTGTCTTTCAGGAATTAGTTTTTTGGGATTATTTATTTATTTTTTTTTTTTAGAGTCTTCTGTACTGTTCCCACTGTTCTACTGAGCACAGTACTCGATTGGTAATGGAAGAATCTCAAAAATGTTGTGTCACTTTTCTTCAAATATAACAGGTCTTGCTGCCTCTAAGCCAGACCTGATCACCTGTCTGGAGCAAAGAAAAGAGCCCTGGAATGTGAAGACAAGTGAGTCAGTAGCCAAACACCCAGGTAAGTGGGAGTGAATGAAGCAGGTGACACAGAGAGAGAGGTCCAAAGTTCAAGGAGGAAGCCAGACCTTAAAAAGTGCTTTGGAAAACTCTGCTTCGATGGAAATGGTTTCTAGGAAGTCTTGGTTTCTTTCTCTTAATCTTTGATAGAGTCTTTGCTGTCCCTTATTCTTAAATTATCTAAGGACTTTATGTCCCTTCAGTGTTGTTCTCCTCTTCTCTCCTCTCCCTCTCCCTCTCCCTCTCCCTCTCCCTCTCCCTCTCCCTCTCCCTCTCCCTCTCCCTCTCCCTCTCCCTCTCCCTCTCCCTCTCCCTCTCCCTCTCCCTCTCCCTCTCTTTCTCCTCCCTTCCCCTCCCCTCCCCTCTCCTCCCCTCTCCTTTCTCTCCTCTTTCTTTTCTCTCTCTCTCTCTCTTTTTTCCTCCCTCCCTCCCTCCCTCCGTTGTCCAGGCTAGAGTGCTGTGGCATCAGCCTCGCTCACAGCAGCCTCAAACTCCTGGGCTCAAGTGATTCTGGTGCCTCAGCCTCCCAAGTAGCTGGGAGTATAGGCATGCACCATCATGCCTGGCTCATTTTTTTTGTGCATATATTTTAGTTGGCCAGTTAATTTCTATTTTTAGTAGAGATGAGGTCTCACTCTTGCTCAGGCTGGTCTCGAACTCCTGACCTTGTGCCATCCTCCTGCCTCGGCCTCTCAGAGTGCTGGGATGACAGGCCTGAGCCACCACACCTGGCACAGCATTGTTCTTTTAAGGTTAGAGTAAGAACAAAAGCCCTGCTCATGGTTTGTAAGGGACTGCAGGTGCTGAATGCTTTCCATTACATTCATTACAGGACATGAAAATATGTGTGTATATTTAATAAAATTTATGGTAAAGGATTTTTTTGATACAGAGTCTCACTCTTTCAACCTTGGTAGAGTGCAATGGCATCATGGTAGCTGACTGCAGCCTCAAACTGTTGGGCTCAAGTGATCCTCCTGCCTCAGCCTCCCGAGTAGCTGGAGCTATAGGCATGTGCCACAGTCTCTGGCTAATTTTTCTATTTTTAGTAGAGATGGGATCTTGCTCTTGTTCACACAGTTCTTGAACTCCTGAGGTCAAGCGATCCTCCCCACTTGGCCTCCCAGAGTGCTGGGATTACAGGCATGAGCTGCCCCACCTGTCTGCAAAGCATTTTTTAATTTTTCTGCTTGTACGGCATCACGTCTGACCTGTGTGAGTGTCGTGGTGATATTGGTGTTTGGTTCAGAAATCCCAGGATCACCACAAGCAGATGTTATATGTTTTCTGCGTTATGATTCGTTATCCTGTAAAAGTATTAAATGTGTTTCTGCAGAAATTCATACTCATTATCAGAACACTTAGTATCTCCCTGAATATAAGAAAATATAATATTATTTTACTTTGAAATTCTGTTTTTATTGTGAACTCTGATTAATAATTTAACTCTAAGTGCCCAAATTTCTCAATTTTAATATAGTTTAATGTATCTACTCCCTACATTTAGTCAAAATGTTTCGAGCACTAAGAACACTGCTGAGCATGTATAAAAGTCCCACTTTTTACTTTTACTCACTCTAATTCTATCATTTTCTCTTCTTTAGTCTGATGCTTACTGGGGCTGTGTCAGTCACAGGTTTATATGTGTGTGTGTATATATATGTGTTTGTGTGTGTCATGAATTTTCTTTACAAATAAGAATAGTATAACTATATAATTATGTATAATATAATGATTTGATGTGTGTATATGTTTTGAAATGATTAACATAACCAAGTTAGTGAAAATATATATGAACTCACAGTTACCTATTGTTGTTGTTGTTGTGAGGATACTTACAGTCTATAGTCAATAAATGTAAAGATGGAAAACATTATTATTAGCTATAGACACCATAGTATTTAGGTCTACAACACTTTTTGATCTTGTAACTTAATGTTTGTACCCTTGAACAACATCTTTGCTTTTTTCTTTACCTGAGGCCCTGGAAATTAGCCTTGTAATCTCTGCTTCTGTGAGTTTAACCTTTTTAGATTCCCCAGGTAGGTAAATTATGCAGTATATATCTTTGTGTGCTTGAATGATTTCAGTTAGCATAATGTCCTCCAGGTCCATCCATGTTGTAGAAGTGATTGAATACCATTTTTATAGCTGAGTGATATTCTATTTTGCATATGTACCCTATTTTCTTTATCCATTCAGCATTTACAAATATTTATGTTGTTTTCATATCTTGGCAATTTTGAGTAATGTTGCAATAAAGATGAGGGTGCAGATTTTTGTTCAAGATACTGATTTTGTTTTCTTTGGTTATATACATGGAAGTGAGGTGGTTGCATTGTCTGGTAGTCCTTTTTTATTTTATTGTTTAAAGAATTTCTGTACTGGTTTTCATAATTGACCAATTTAGACTTACCAACTGAGTACAGGATTTCTTTTTCTTTATGTTCTTGTTAAATTTTATCTCTTTTGATGTAAGCCATTCTAACGGGTATACAGTGATATCTCATCATGATTTTGATTTTCAATTCTCTGATGATTTTTGATATTGAGATATTAGAAGTGATATCCATATATTTCTCATTTATTTTTATGACTTCATTCAGAAGATATGAATTTAGTCTTTGCCTATTTTTCAAACAATTTATTATCATTATTTTTATTGTTTTTATGTTTGATTTGGGTAAGTTTCTTATATAATTTAGATATTAATCTCTTATATATTATTTGCAAATATTTTCTTGCATCAGAAAAAAGTTTTTATTTTCTGTGCAGAAGCTTTTTAATTTGTTGCTGTCCAACTTGTTTTATATTTGCTTTTGTTTTTTTTATACCTTTGGTGTAATATGTAAGAAATATATTACTAACATCAATACCAAGAAGGTTTTTTAAATATGTTTTAAGATTTTAAAGGATTCATGTCTTACACAAGACTTTTTGTTTTATTCTGAGTTAATTTTTGATAGTGGTATAAGAAAAATTGTCTCATTTTATTTTTTGCTTACACATGTCCAGTTTTCCTAGCACCAATTGAAGAGACTATACTTTTTGTATTTTGTATTCATGCTGTCCCTACCAAAGATGCAAAACTTGTATGCCTGGGCTTATTTCTTAGCTCTCTATTCTGTTACATTGGTGGTTGTGTCATTTATAATGCACATACCAATCTGTGTTGATTACTATACATTTGCAATACAGTTTGAAATCAGAAGGTATGATGTCCCCTCCTTTTTTCTTTCTCCGGGAAAAAAAAGGGTATACTTTGGATATCCAAAGTGTATTTTAGTTACATAGAAAAATAGGAGTGTGGTTTTTAATTTTCTGATAAATGTCATTGGAATGTTGATAGGGAGGTTATTAAATTTATATATCACTCTGGATTATATGGCAGTTTAACAGCATTTATTCTTGTAATACTTAAACATGGGATATTTGTACATTTGTGACATCTTCAATTTTTCTCATCAATATCTTTTTCAGTGTAAACCTTTTTTAACTCCTTTGTTAAATTTATCACTAAAAAAGTCATTATTTTGTGCTAATATAAATAAGGTTGTTTTCTTCCCTATTCTATTTGATAGTTTGTTGTTAGTGTATGGAAACACTGCTATTTTCATATTCATTTAATACTCTACGGATTTACTGAGTGTGTATATAGTTTAAACAGTTTTTTGGCCTACTATTTATGGTGTTCTATTTATATGAGATCACGTATTCTACAAACTGACTTTTTAAATTTCTGGACACATTTTTGAAAATTTTCTTGCCTAATAGTTCTGCCTAGGATTTCCAATACTATGTTAAATGGAAGCATTGAATATGGTCATATCATAGGCTTGCATTGGCGTCTGTGTATTTAAAGGAGCAAACACTTCTTCCAGTTTTTATAAGCTAGTTTCAGCAGGTAAAGATTTTCCCTTCTTGGGTTCCCAAGATGATGGGAATTTCTCTGGATTTTGAGATAAAAAAAAGGTTGTAGCTGGGTCACAAGTCTGCTGCTGGGTATGTAGTGAGGACTGCCTTTAGTGTGGGCCTGTTATCAGGAGCTTGGGTAGTTGTGAATCCTGTCTTATTCATGGGCAGACTGGATTGCCTTCGTGACTTGGGTCTGTAGGGCAGGCACTTACAGTTGGGTCTGCATAGGCTGGGCCTGATGCCAGGTTTACGGGTGAGTGTGGCTCCCACTGAGTATGTGGGATGCTTTCCCCGGGTCACTGTGTGGGTCCCTAAGTAGCACTGGCCATGGACTGTGGCTAAGACAGGTGGAACTGAGTGACAGAACTGCTTCAGAGATCACAGTGAGCTCAAAGGGCTCTGGGCCTGTCTCCATGGCCATGAGTGGGCATAGCCCTCCAGGTCTCTCAATAGCCAGGATCACTTCCAGATCAAGGCTACAAGAAGATAAAGGTGTCCACATAGACACTTCTGAATTCTCAGTGGGACAAATGTGAGTTGGCCATTTCCTGATCTGTCGTCAAGATGAGGGCTCCTCAGATTTGCTACCTGAGTGAGGGCCTACCTTCTCAAAATGACACTTTTTAATATGGGCTTCAGCAGTGCTTTTTATCAAGTTCCTCCTGGTACCCAAAATGTGTCATGAAAGCACTTTTTTAAATTGAGGTGTCAGTGTATTGCTTAGAGTGGTCTCAAACTGCTGAAGTAAAGTGATCCTCTCACCTCTGCCTCCAAGTGGCTGAGATTATAAATGTGACCCACTAGCTTGAGCAAGAGCAAGACCCGGCTCTACTATAAATAGAAAGAAATCAGACAAACAACTAAAAATAGAAAAAATTAGCGAGGCATGGTGGTACATGCCTATTGTCCCAGCTAGTTGGGAGACTGAGGGAGGAGGATTGCTTGAGGCCAGGAGTTGGATGATGTAGGGAGACTGACGCCATGGCAGTCAAGCCCAGGCAACAGAGTGAGAATCTGTCTCAAAAATAAATAAATAACTAAATAAAATAAATGTGACCCACTGTGCTAGGCTGTGGCAAGGCACTTTTTTCCATTGACATATACCAAATTTGTTTTGCCATGTGTGGATAAACAAGTTTAATACTTTCTATCCCACCAACTTGCCGATTTCAATCTCTATATACATTTTCACTTTCTTTTTTATGTGTTAAATTTTTGTAACTTCAGATGTAAATATTTAGAACAATGTGCTAGAATTTTTGTTATTTAAGAAGTAAATTAGGCCGGACGGACACGGTGGCTCACGCCTGTAATCCTAGCTCTCTGGGAAGCCAAGGCAGGAGGATTGCTCAAGGTCAGGAGTTCAAAACCAGCCTGAACAAGAGCAAGGCCCCATCTCTACTAAAAATAGAAAGAGATTAATTGGCCAACTAAAAATATATAGAAAAAATTAGCCAGACATTGTGGCACATGACTGTAGTCCCAGCTACTTGGGAGGCTGAGGCAGGAGGAATGCTTGAGCCAAGGAATTTGAGGCTACTGTGAGCTAGGCTGATGCCACTGCACTCTAGCTTGGGCCACAGAGGGAGACTCTGTCTCCAAAAAAGGAAAAAAAAAAGAAATAAATTAGATAATTATTAGTCATCCCATATTTGTTAAAAAGTTAACTTGAAAGTTTAAGTTAACTGCAGGCAGAAAGGAATCAATAGAATTGTCATCCACTTTTCTCAACCTGTATATAAATTATAATTTTCCCCAAATGTTTAATTTGCATTTCCTACATTGTCATATTTTATAATATTTGCATTTTACATTATTTAGCAATGTAAGACTTTTCTTCTAAAGGCTGAATTACTACTTCATCACTTTTTAAAAGATAGCATCAGTATATTAAAATTTTAATCAGTATTATCTTTAATGTTTTAAATGCTTATTAAAATTTTCTGATTAGAGCCTTTTATTAATGATTGTGGTATATTATCTGTAAAATTTTCCTGCCATAGACTGCATATCAATGATTCAAAATGGCTGTTCTCCAAGGGCTCACAGTGATAGTTGAACATTGTATTTATCTATTAAAAACATTGTAGTGTTACACCAATGTTGCACACAGGATTTAACATCTAAACATTTTTTAAATTATTCTGTTACAATTCCATGTTACTGTCTTTCTGTTTTAGGGTAGTTTCCTTGACATCAGTTTATTGTGTGTTTGATTTCACCTAGGTATTATAATTTTATATGACATTACAACTCTCTAAATACACTTTAAGTCAATATGTGGTTCGATTAAAACAGGCGTCCTCAAACTATGGCCTGCGGGCCACATGTGGGTGTTTTTGCCCATTTTTTTTTTTTTTTTTTACTTCAAAATAAGATATGTGCAGTGGGCATAGGAATTTGTTCATAGTTTTTTTTTTTTTTTTTTTTTTAACATAGTCTGGCCCTCCAACAGTCTGAGGGACAGTGAACTGGCCCCCTGCTTAAAACTTTTGAGGACCCCTGAATTAAAATATGAATCAGTCATGTGTGTGTTACAAATTATAAATGTGTGTCTCTTTAAATATTTCCCAAGTTTGTTTATGGCTTCTCTTGCACATTTCTTTTTCTGGCTATTTTTATTTTTTTGTCTTATCTGGGTGAATAGTCAAGGAAATAGTCTTAATTTTACCATGTACTTATTGACAACTCTCTATTCTTTTTTTGAGAGAGTAATACTTTTGAGATTTGAAGGTTGTTTTTTAGAATCTTTATGATGATTTATTTTAGTTATTTTTTAAATAAATTAACTTTGATGAAAACATTTTAATTCTTTATAAGTATACATATTTTAGTAGTATTAATTATATTTACACTGCTATGCACAAAACCTCTATTAGTTTTACATCTTGCACAACTAAAACTCTATACCTATTAAGTAACAACTGCCCATTTCACCCTCTCTCCAGCCCTAGTGGAACTCCATTCCAATTTATGTTCCTATGCCTCTGACTGCTTAAGATACATCATATTAAGTGTAATCATACAATATCTGTCACATTGTTACTGGCTTATTTCAGTTAACATAATAGTCTCAAGGTTTGTCTTTATTATAGAATGTAGTAAGATTTCTTTTTCTTTTGTTATTTATTTATTTATTTATTTAGAGACAGGAGACAGACTCTCAATCCATTGTCTGGGGTAGAGTGCAATGGTGCCATCATAGCTCACTGCAACCTCAAACACCTGGGCTCAAGCGGTCCTCCTGCCTCAGCCTCCTGATTATGTTGGACTACAGGTTCACTCCATCACACCCAGCAAATTTTTATTTTTTTTAGAAACAGGGTCACACTCTGTTACTCAGACTGATCTTAAATCCCAGGCCTCAAGCAATCCTCCTGCTTTGGCCTCCCAAAGTGGTAGGATTATAGCCATGAGCCACAACATTTGTCCTAAGTTTCTTTTTCTTTTTTTTTTTGAGACAGAGTCTCGCTTGTTGCCCAGGCTTGAGTGAGTGCCATGGCATCAGCCTAGCTCATAGCAACCTCAAATTCCTTGGCTCAAGCAATCCTACTACCTCAGCCTCCCGAGTAGCTGAGATTACAGGCATGCACCACCATGCCCGGCTAATTTTTTCTATATATATGTTAGTTGGCCAATTAATTTCTTTCTATTTTTAGTAGAGACCGGGTCTTGCTCTTGCTCAGGCTGGTTTCAAACTCCTGACCTCGAGCAATGCACCTGCCTCGGCCTCCCAGAGTACTAGGATTACAGGCATGAGCCACCCTGCCCGGCCTGTCCTAAGTTTCTTAAGGCCAAATAATATTCAATTGTCTGTATATGCTCCTTTTTTAAATTGTTTATCAGTTCAGGGTCATTTGGGCTGCTTGCACCTCTGGGCTTTTGTGAATATTGCTGCAATGAACATAGGTGTACAAATGTCTCTTCTAGCTTCTGCATTGCATACCCCAAGGTGGAATTTTTGAATTATACTCTAATTTTTATATTTAATTTTTTAGGGAACTTCATACATTTTTCATAGTGTCTGCATCATTTTTCCTCACCAGTGTTTAGAAACAGTTTCAATTTCTCTACATATTTGACAAACTTTTCTTTATATTTCTCATTCTGAATGTGAGGTGATATTTCATTGTGATTTTGCTTTGTATTGCTCTAAAACTTTGTAATTTTCTGTTCCTTTCAAAGGTTGGTTGGACATTTGTATATCTTTGAAAAAGTGTTAGCTCAATTCTTCGTTTATAATTGAGTTTATTTACCTTGTGTTGCTGAATTTCAGCAGTTGTTTTCATAATTTATTCTGAATATTAACTCCTATCATATATATGATGTCCAAATATTTTCACCCATGTCTTGGGCATGGTGTTCACTAAATATTTCCTTTGATGTGCAGAAATTCTGAAATTCGTTGTAGTCCCACTTTATGTTGTTTTCTATCATTGTTGGTGTTTATACATTGATGTCATAGCCAAGAAAACAGTCCCAAGAATAATATCATTGTGTTTTTCCCATATGTTCTTCTCAGATTTTATTAGTTATATTTTTATAAATATTTAATCCATTTAAAATTTTTGTAGTATGTGATGGAAGTGATTTATCTAATTTCATTATTTTTAATGTAGATATTTAGTTTTTAACATTTTGTGTTGAAGAGACTCTCCTTTTCCTGTTGTGTGGTCATGACCACCTTGTGAAAGATCATTTGATTATATACATAAGAATTTATTTCTATGCTCTCTATTCTATTCCATGATCTATTTATCTCTTTGTGCCGTTTCCATAGTGCCTTGACTTTTGTACTTCTGTAATACATTTTGAAATCAGTAAGTGTAATGTCATTTTGTCCTAGTTTTTAGAAGGTATTTGACTAGTAATAGTTTCTAAAATATTTGGGATATTTTCATATTTTTGCAAAAAAGTACCTTTGAGATTTTAAAGGTGGTTAGGTTGAATTTGTCCATCTCTGGAAGTGGCATTGACATATTAATATTATCAAATCATCCAATCCTTGAGGAAAAATACGTTCAAGAATGTGTTTAATCTTCACATCTTTTTTGGACTTTTCAGTTTTTCTTCTCCTTATAATCTCTGGTTTTATTTCATTTTGGTCAGAAAGGACACATTGTACGATTTCATTCATCTTAATTTTTTTTTAGTTCTGGGAACACACAAGGGAATACTTTATTGTGTTTTAAAGTTAAGCTCCATTTAAAAAGGACAAACTTTACTAAAATGTTGCTTTTACATCTGTGGCTCAGGATATAATACTTCTAACTTCATTTTTCTTATTACTTACAACACCAGAGAATTTTTTTCCTTGGAAACGTCAGGGGAGTTACAGTATTTCAGGTTAATTCTAGACTCCTCCTTAGGTATGATATATATTATTGACTAAAAGAACTTACTTTTTCCTCACTCCTACACTGCTGGTGGGACTCCAAACTTGTTCAACCCCTGTGGAAAGCAATATGGAGATACCTTAAAGCGAAACAAGTAGATCTACCATTTGATCCAGCAATTCCACTACTGGGCATCTACCCTAAAGGTCAAATGACACTCTACAAAAAAGACACATGCACTCAAATGTTTATAGCAGCACAATTCACAATTGCAAAGTTGTGGAAACAATCCAAGTGCCCATCAATACATGAGTGGATTATAAAATGAGGTATGTATATACCATGGCATAATATTTAGCTCTAACAAACAATGGTGATACATCACCTCTTGTATTTTCTTGGATAGAGCTGGAACCCATTCTACATGTGGCCATCTAGTTTTCTCAGCACCATTTATTGAATAAGGATTCTTTCACCCAGTGTATGTTTTTGTCTGCTTTGTCAAATAGTAGATGGCTATATGAGGATGGTTTTATACCTGGGTTCTCAGTTTTGCTCCATTGATCTATGTTTCTGTTCTTTTGCCAGTTCCATGTTGTTTGTGATATAGTCTTGTGATATAGCTTGAAGTCTGGCAAATTGATGCCTCTCAATTTGTTCTTTTTGGTTAAGGTTGGTTTTGCTTTACGGGTTCTTCTCTTTTTCCATATGAAGCATAGAATTATGTTTTCTAGATTTGTGAAAAATGATGTTGGTGTTTTAATAGGGATTTCATTGAATCTGTAGATCACTTTGGGTAGTACAGATATTTTAACAATGTTGATTCTGCTAACCCATGAGCTTGGTATGGCTTTCCACCTGTTTACATCCTCTGCTGTTCCCTTCCTCAGTGTTTTGTAGTTCTCCCTGTAGAGGACTTTTATCTTCTTAGTTACATATATTCCTAGGTACTTTATTTTCTTTGTTGCTATCATGAAGGGTTTTGAGTCTTCGATGTGGTTTTCAGTTTGACTGTTGTTGGTGTATAGGAATGCTACCGATATCTGTACATTGGTTTTATAACCTGAGACTTTGCTCAATTTCTTTATCCATTCCAGCAGTCTCATGGCAGAATCTTTGGGGTTTTCCAGATATAAGATCATATCAGCAAAGAGAGATTGTTTGACCTCTTCTGCCCCCATTTGGATATCCATGATTTGCTTCTCTTGTCTGATTTCTCCGGCTAGGACTACCAGCACTATGGTGAATAGAAGCAGTGATAGAGGACAACCTTGTCTGGTTCCAGTTCTAAGTAGGAATGCTTTTAATTTTTCCCCACTCAGTATGATGCTGGCTGTGGATTTGTCATATATGCCTTGTATCATTTTTGGGTAAGTCTGGTCTATGCTTATTTTCTTTTTTTTTTCTTTTTTTTTTTTTTTTGAGACAGAGTCTCACTTTGTTGCCCAGGCTAGAGTGAGTGCCGTGGCGTCAGCCTTGCTCACAGCAACCTCAAACTCCTGGGCTCAAGCAATCCTCCTGCCTCAGCCTCCCAAGTAGCTGGGACTACAGGCATGCACCACCATGCCCGGCTAATTTTTTGTATATATACTTTTAGTTGGTCAATTAATTTCTTTCTATTTTTAGTAGAGACGGGGTCTCGCTCAGGCTGGTTTCGAACTCCCGACCTCGAGCAATCCGCCCGCCTCGGCCTCCCAGAGTGCTAGGATTACAGGCGTGAGCCACCGCGCCCGGCCTATGCTTATTTTCTTAAACACATTTTGTACTGCATAGAAATCTCTAAGACATATGCCAGGGACTGCATGTTTTTGTGCAAGCTGCACACTATTTAAATCATCATAAGTACAGATCATAATGCACTTTAGGTGTTGTTTTTCAGTAATTATAACATTTTTATTTTCAAAAACAATTAACCAATTAATTAAACAATTAAAATTCCTAGTACATTTTATAATGTATGGTACTACGTAAAACATTTTTCTTTATGAAGAGGAACCAAACAGAATTTACATAAATATCTAGATTTGCTCCTTTTTCCGTGGGCAGCACAAACTCTGCAGGCTCTCGTAGGAAATTTTTTCTTTTCACTCGTTGGAATACATATAGGTTCATGCAGCTTCATATCACCTGACAATCTTTTGGGTGGATCTTTTACGAGGTGCTCTCAGGGGAAGGGCTGGACAGATTTGTCTCTGGTCTGGAGAGCCTTCATTATTGCCATCTGTTATCCAGTCTCCCACCACCGATAGCAGAAACTGTTTATACTTCATTTTTGCTTGTGGATTGAGGATGTTGTACACTCTGAATGAACTGAAAAGTCTACAGTTTATAAGGTACAGTACTACTTTTTTTGTCCATCTCATCATTTTCCTTAGAATCGAACAACACGAAAGGAATTGATCCACACGGTCAATGCCTTTCATGTGGGCATTATATTCCTTGATGCAGGTAGGTTTTACAGTATTTTCTCCCATTTTTCTATTTTTTTTTTCCTCTTGTCAAGACAGGAGTATCATGGATCGTTGATATCATTTGGACAACCTGCTTGTCTTTCCATGCTAGAAGAATATTGCCTTTTCTGGAAAATATTATGTCACCTTTCTTCATTCTTGATGTTTTCATTTTTAAATTTGGCGGTAAACCTCTACTCTCCCTAATGGACATGACAGTGTGCTGACATCTAAGGTCTATAACACATGGCATGTGAAACACGAGAAAAGTCATGAGCGGTCCTTAATAGATGGTGCACAAAAGATGAGAAAACTCGTGAGTGGTACAAAAGGTGTTAAGTGTTCTTACCATAAAAGGATGTTGAATTTTCTCAAATGCTTTCTCTACATCTAGTTTTTTTTTTTTTTTTTTAGACAGTGTCTCACTGAGTTGCCTGGACTAGAGTGCTGTGGCATCAGCCTAGCTCACAGCAACTTCAAACTCCTGGGCTTAAGTGATCCTCCTGCCTCACTTTCCCGAGTAATTGGGACTGTAGGCACAGCCACCATGCCAGGCTAATTTTTTTTCAATATATATTTTTAGTCGGCCAATTAATTTCTTTCTATTTTAGTAGAGACGGGGTCTCACTCTTGCTCAGGCTGGTTTTGAACTCCTGACCTTGAGAAATCCTCCTGTCTTGGCCTCCCAGAGTGCTAGGATTAGAGGCGTGAGCCAGCGTGCCCGGCCTTTTTCTGCATCTATTGAGAGGATCATATGGTCTTTGTTTTTGCTTCTATTTTTGTAGTGAATTACATTCATAGATTTGCATATGTTGAACCATCCCTACATCTCTGGCATGAAGCACACTTGGTCATGATGGGTTATTTTTTTGATAAACACCTGAATTGTGTTTGCTAGGATTTTTTTTGAGAATTTTTGCATCTATATTCATAAGGGATGTTGATGTGTAGCTCTCTTTTTTCACTGCGTCCTTTCCTGGTATTGGTACCAGGGTTATGTTGGCATTATCAAACATGTTGGGGGATTCCTTCATTCTCAATGTTGTGTAATAATTTCTGCAGGATAGACACAAGTAAGTGTGGTAGAATTCAGGTGTGAAACCATCTGGTTCAAGACTTTTCTTTTTAGAAAGGTGTTTTTATTGCTGTTTCAATTTCAGAACATGACATTCGTCCATGTGGGAATACTATTTCTTCTTGATTGAGCCTAGGGAGTCTTTGTTTCTAAGAATTTGTCCATTTCCTCCATATTTAAGAGTTTATATGCATAGAGGTTTTTCTAGTATTCAGAGATGATATTTTGTATTTATGTGGAGTCAGTTGTAATCTCTCCTTTTTCATTTCTGATGGAGCTTAATAGAGTTCTTTCTTTTCTGCTTCTCATTAATCTAGCCAGAAGCATGTCTTCGATGTTGTGGGTTTTTTTCAAAGAACCAACTTTTTGTTTTATTAATCTTCCATGTAGTTGTTTTGTCATCAATTTCATTTAGTTCTGCTCTGATCTTTGTTATTATATTTGTTCTTCTGGGTTGGGGGTAGGTTTCCTCATCCTTTTCCTGTTCTTTGAGACAATTCATTGGATTGTTTATTTGTGATCTTTCTGTCTTTTGGATGTAGGCATTTATGGATATAAATTTTCCTCTCAGGACTGCTTTATTTCAATTTCTTTAGTGTTTTTTTTTCCCAACTCATGGATTTTTTCTGGTCTTTGTGATTGTTGTCCTTTTTTACATGTTCAAAATTCTTCTGTCATTTTAGTGTTCTGAATTCAGTTGATGTCCATTGCTAGAGAGCTGGTGTTCCCCTTTAGGGGTGTACTTTTTGTTTGACTCTTCATACTTCCAGAGTTCTTTTGCTGATTCCTTCCCATCTGGATCAGCTGTTGTTTCTTACCTTTAGATTTTCACTTGAACACACACCATGTTTAGTCTCTGAGACAGTAGGTGGTGTTTGTTGGTGAGATTTAACCGTACCCTTTAAGGTGAGTCAGTAGATGCAGTAAAAGGGTATGCAGAATGACCTGCCTTTCAGTCAGTGGCACTTGCTGGGAGGAACAGGCTGCAGTGTTGTTTTAGAGTCCTGTAACTAGCTTTTATTCCTCTGAAGAGGCACTCTAGTGCCTCAGGTTGTTAGGGACCGACCTTCCACAGCCCCACCGGACAGAAAAGCAGAGACATCGAGGATGTAATTACACAAGAAGAGGTTTATTTTCTGGCTAGCCAGGGTCCAAGCCCCAGAGCACCAACGCAGTGGTCACTCTTGCAGGCAAGGACCCCGACTGGGGTTGCAGCATGCCTTTTATCCCTATGGTGCATACGCTATGCAGTGGCTGATCACGCGTGGATCATGCATTGACCTTTAACATGATTGGTTGGCTGGCAGCCCCACTATACAGGGGTCCGAACAATGCAAAGTTGGCGCAATCAAGCAAGCAAGCAACGGTTTCCATGGCAAGCAAGCAACAGTTTCCAGAAGCCGGATGTTAGTTCCGGCTTCACTGGGGTGTGGGCCTTGCAGGTATGCAATGTCTCGACCCCTCACATTCCCCCCTTTCTTTAGAAGCTGGTCGAGCACTCTTGCTCGTCTCTTGGGTCTTCTAAAGGTTTCAAGTCTGTGCTACCTGACTAGAGCTTTTGATACTGCGGCTGCAACACTAAAAGCTGTACTGTGTTAACCCTTTCTTTTACAAAGGTTATTATCTTGTTTAATATGCAGGGTCCGAATGTAAAGACTAAGAGCAGAATTACTAGTGGTCCTAATAGCGTTGAGATAAGGGTAGTTAGCCAAGGGGAGCTGTTAAACCAAGATTCAAACCAACCTGCCTGCAGCTCGTTTTCTCGCTTGCGGCGGGCAAGCCCTTCTCTAACTTTAGCCATAGATTCCCTGACGACTCCTGTGTGGTCTGCATAGAAACAGCACTCTTCTCGGAGGGCAGCACATAGTCCCCCCTGTTGAAGGAACACTAGATCTAGCCCCCTCTGATTTTGTAGTACTACTTCGGACAGGGAGGTCAGAGACTTTTCCAGATGGGAGATAGACTCTTCTATTTTTGCAATGTCTTTATTAATGGCTGCTCTCAAGGTGCTGAATCCTCTTTGTTGCATCGCTAGGGAGGAGATACCAGTCCCTGCTCCTATTGCCCCCAAGCCAAAAAGTGTGGCCAGGGTAATGGCTGCAAGGGGTTTTCTTTTTCTCTGGAAAATTAGGTTAGTGACCCCTTGGCCTGCCCTGCTGGTGTATATGGTCTCTACTGTATGGTATATTATTTTAGGGAACACTAACACCATAACACAGTATTTTTAGATTCATTAAAAACTGATAGGCTAAGGCAAAGGGTTAAACTGGTTTTGGAGCAAATCCACCATCCACTTGGCCTGGGAATGACCCATTTTTTTTTTTTCCTGTTTGATTTATTACTGTTACCCCTGGCACAGAGCTGTGCATGGCTGGGTGGCACTGTTCCCAGGCAGGTCCCCTTGCCAAGAACTGACTGAAAAGTGAGACCAGGGCCTTTACGGTCCCATTGACATGACCTAGGGGAGGCTTCTGTGGAGAGGTTGAAATTGACAGCCATTCCCACTGCTTCATATGCAGCTGTCAACATCTTCCACAGAGTATCTCTAAGTTCTACTTCAGGCACCGTGCTTATGGGGCTCCCTAGGGTGAGTGAGTTTGTCCCTAACTTTATCACTGGTTTGGGGTGCACCGTGGCCAGCTGTGGGTGCAGCACCTGGTTGGGCCCTACTGCCTGTGGTGACATAATCCCACTTGGCCGAGGGCCGGGCGCCCCTAGGGGCTCACTCACGCTGATGGGGCTTATTTCTTCTAGGTTAAACATAAGGTCTGGCCACCATCCGTTTACGGGGCCTACCCCCGAAGTCACATTCTAGACTTTATGAGTCTCTTGATTGGTAATCTCCCATGTGAGGTTATGAGGTTGGTGGGGATTGCTATTTATCACGGCTGCCACACTCCTGCCCACAAGCAAAGTAACCCCAAAGCACCCACATAAAAGATATAAAACAAGCCTAGCATGCATCTCTGCGACGGAGTCCAACCTCTAGGTGCTACAGTCCCAAGTCTGACTCCAACTAGTATGACCAGTACTCCAAAGAGGACTGGAGTCACTAAGTTCATCTATGCTGGTGTCACTCGGGTCAGCCTGGTCTTTAGGGGGTTCTCCGGATCCACCGTTGCCTTCCACTGGCTCTGGCACTGCTCTTGGTCGCTCTTGCTAGCCGACCTCACGTGGGAGTGGTGTATCCAGGTTGATATTCCATCCGCCTTGAGGGCAGTGGGAGTAACAAGGATAACTTGAAAGGGGCCCTTCCATTTAGGCTCGAGGGTTTTGCTGTTATGTCTTTTTACCCACACCCAGTCCCCCGACTGGTGTGGGTGATGAGAATGTTCAGCACTACCCGCCCCCAGCCCTGTGGCCTGGTATATGGCGCGGAGGGCCGGCCACACTCGGCTGTGAACGCGCTGCAGAGCTTGTACGGCTTGCAACACGTGTTTGGGGTGTTTTGGGAGAGCCTCGGGGCTCACCCTGGGGACCACGGGCGGAGGAGTGCCATACATGATTTCAAAGGGGGTTAAACCTAAATGATAGGGGGTGTTCCGGGCTCGGAACAGGGCGAAGGGAAGGAGGGTCACCCAGTCCCCGCCAGTCTCTAGGGCCAATTTAGTCAGAGTCTCCTTTATTGTTCTGTTCATTCTCTCCACCTGCCCTGAGCTCTGGGGGTTATAGGCACAATGTAGCTTCCAATTGGTCCCCAGAGCTTGGGCCAGTCCCTGACTAACTTGGCTGACAAAAGCAGGTCCATTATCTGATCCTATTCCTTCTGGCAGTCCATACCTAGGAACTATTTTTTTCTAATATTTTCTTGGCTACCGTTAGAGCAGTCTCTCTCTTAGTGGGGAAAGCCTCTACCCACCCGGAGAACGCATCCACCATAACTAGCAGATACCGGTCCCATATTTACCAGGCTTCACTTCTGTAAAATCTACTTCCCAGAACAGCCCTGGCTGCCTCCCCCTTTCCCTCGTACCTGCGTGGGTCCCTTTGGCCCTCCCCGGCTGCATGACTTGACAGGCTTGGCAGTCCCGGACGATGTCGCTCGCCACTCGTCCCTGGGACATGAACCTAAGCTGGGCGGTGTTTAATAGTTGTAGCATTTTTCTCTTTCTTAAATGTGTGGTCTGGTGTAGGTGCGTTAACAGGTGACGTCCCAAAGTCTCTGGCACTATCAGGCGGCGTTCTTCGTCTTTTTGCACATTTAGCTGTTTTGTAGCCCAGGCTTCATCTGCGCTGGAGTAGTCTGGCAGAGGAGGTATCTGTCCCATGCCCGGGGGTGGTAGGCTTATATGCAGAATGTGGGGTGGCGCAGCGCCTTTTGCTGCTCTTTTAGCCTCGGCATCTGCCCTTCGATTGCCCCGTGCCTCCAGTGAGTCTCCACCCTGATGTCCCGGGGTGTGGACTACCGCCACTGCCTTTGGCAGCAAGACAGCTTCTAGCAAGTGGAGTATTTCGGGCTTGTGCTTAATGTCCTTCCCTTCTGCTCTGATGAACCCCCTTTCTCTGTAGAGGGCTCCATGTATGTGCACAGTACCAAATGCATAGCGGCTGTCAGTATATACTGTCAGCCTCTTCCCTCAGGCCCGACTAAGAGCTTCTGTCAGTGCGATCAATTCTGCCTTTTGGGCAGATGTTCCCTGTGGAAGGCATGCCGCCCAGACAAATTTGCCTTGATCATCGACTATGGCCGCCCCCGCATACCTGTGTCCATCGCGGACGAAACTGCTCCCGTCCCTGAACCAAGTTAGGTCGCTGCTCGGAAGGGGGCGGTCCTGCAGGTCCTGCCGAGCCATCTGGGTCTCCGCCAAGATCTCGAGGCAGTCGTGTTCAGGCGCGGCAGAATCGGGGTTTGGTAGAAGCGTTGCGGGGTTTAGGACAGTGGGGGTTTGGAACTCAACTCGGGGTGCATCCAGCAGGAGCCCTTGGTAATGGGTCAGCCTTGCATTTGTGATCTATTGCCCCGGCGGCTGCTTTAGAACTCCTTCTATAGCGTGTGGCGTGGTGATTAACAGTCTCTGCCCCAAAGTAAGCTTGTCAGCGTCCTTGACCAACAGGGCTGTGGCTGCGATTATTCGCAGGCACGCAGGCCACCCCCGCCGCCACCGGATCTAATTTTTTTTTTTTTTTTTGACAAGTATGCCACTGGCCTTTTCCAGGGCCCTAGGGCCTGTGTGAGTACGCCCTTAGCTATTCCCCTCTTCTCGTCTATGAACAGGTGAAACTCTTTTGTCAGGGAGTGCTAGGGCCGGGGCTTTTAGCATGGCTGCCCTCAGGGCTTGAAAAGAGTCTTCCATTTGCATAGTCCACTCTCATGCTCGCCCCGCCTTACACCCTTTATACAGAGGTCGAGCCTTTTAGTCCTTACACCCCGGTTTCTTCACCAGCAACAGGGGGGTGTTCCAGGCCGACTGGCATTTCCGGAGAATCCCACTGTCCAGGAGTCTCTGAATGTGGAGCGTAATTCCCACTCTGGCTTCCTGGGACATGGGGTACTGTCTGACTCGGGCTGGCTCGGCTCCGGGTTTTAACTCAACGTAAAGAGGCGGCAAGTGTTTTGCCCATCCTGTGCCCCCTGTCTTGGCCCACGCCATGGGAAATTTACAGAGCCATTGTTCCATGCCTTTTTCTCTGCTCTTTATGGGCTGGTACAGTCTATATTCATTTGCCTGTGTCAGGGTCAGGATCTGAGTGACCCAGGGCTGTTGATAGCCTTAAGCTTGGTAAGGATGTCTTTTCCCAGTAGCGGCGTGGGGCACTCAGGGATGACCATAAAGGCGTGACTCACTTGTCCTGAACCCAAATTTAATCTCTGCCATGTGGTCCACCGATATAGTTTAGCTCCTGTATTTATGAGGAAGCTGACTGGGTTCCCCTCTACTTGCAAAGTTACCCTAGGTTCGGGGAGGGAGACTGAACCCCGTCTTTCCTATTCATCTGTCACCTGTCCTGCAACCATGACTTTTTCAGGACCTCTAAGTCTTCGCCCCCCTTTCTTTTTGGGGCATTCTCAGGCCCAGTGCCCATGCTCCTTGCAATTAGCACATTGATCCTTGCCTAGCCTCTCTCGCCGGGGCCTTCTCCTCTCCTCTGACCCTGTCTGCCCCCCTCTTGTGGCGGCTAGCAGGATTTTTGCCATTTCTTTGTTTGCTTTACGCGCCTCTCCAGCTTGGAATGTCCTATCTTCTATCCCGATCCTCTCTAACCTCTCTTTTGGCGTTTCTCTATTGTTATAGACCTTTTCTGCCACTTCTAACAGGTCCTGCAGAGTCTTTTTGCCTAATCTATCTATTCTCTGCACCTTGCGCCTGATGTCTGGGGCTGCCTGATTAACAAACGCCATCATAACAGTGGCTTGCTGCCTTCCATAGTGGGATCTATGGGGATGTACTGCCGGAAGACCTCCAAGATCCTCTCTAAGCATGCTGCCGGGCTCTCCTCCAGCCCCTGACGAACATCTCCTACCTTGGCCAAGTTGGTCGGCTTTCGCGCCGCCATAAGGAGACCGGCCATCAGAGTCTGGCGGTAGACCTGGAGACGCTCCCTACCTTTAGCCTCATTGTAGTCCCAGGGTGGCCATTCAAGGGGGAAGGTCTGATCAATGGTCTGCGGATTCGTGGCAGGTCTGCCATCTTTACCCGGGGCCAGCTTCCGTGTCTCCCCCTGAATTCTTTCTCTTTCTTCTGTGGTGAAAAGCACCTTGAGCAGCTGCTGGCAATCATCCCAAGTGGGCTGATGTGTAAAAAGAACAGAATCTAAAAGGTTAATGAGATCTCTGGGGTTCTCAGAGAAGTTTGAGTTTTGAGCCTTCCAATTATAAAGATCACTGGTAGAGGAGGGCCAATATTGGAATGTCTGTGCTCTGTCCTTCCCCAGGGGTCCCACTGCTCTCAGAGGGAGCACCTTTAAGGGCTCCGGGTCTGGGGCCCGGCCAGTCTGCTGTCTGGTTTCATAGGCCGGCCATGCTGCCGGTGGTCCCGTGTCCTCCTGGGCCGGGGGAGCTGCAGAGGCTGCCCCAGGATTATAGGGTGGAGGCGTGTTTCATTTGAGACCTGTCAGGTCTGGGTAGAGATTGGAGTCCAGCAACACTGGTGTCCCAATGGACCTCGGACTCCGTGCCCCCCCCCTTTCTGACTTCTTTAACTGCCAGAACTTCCGCCTTTTCCCTCGGGGCAGGTAGGGGGGCCTTCAGCCAGGATGGCGGGTCTCAAACCCAGTCTTGCCAGACCACAATATAGGGGATCTGATCAGGGTGTCCGTGGTGGCCAAATACCACCCCTTTTACCTTTTTGATCAAGGAGGCATCAAACGAGCCCTCCCTGGGCCACCCCACTCCAAACATGGGCCACTCGGCCTCACAAAGGGTAACAAACTTTCCCTTCTTGACCTCTAGGGACAGGTTGTGTGCCCTTGCCCTGACATCCTTAAAATGGCTCACCAGGATGGACAACGGCGTTGTTAGAGCCTGTCCCATGGCTAGCCAATAATAGGCAGATGTGCAAACCAATATTCCGCCTTTGGGGCACTGGGGACAAGGATCTAAGTCTCTAGCCTTTTACACTCCCTACGGAGGTAACGGCCGTGCCCCTCCCGCATAGCCACTCCTGGCACGGGCGGCAGGAGATACACTGTGCGCTGCCAGCCCATGCAGGGGAATACTCACCTGGAGGTTCTAGTCACCTCTGCGGATCTTTTCGTGGGTCCCCTGATTTCACGGCCCCAGCCCGAAAACCCATGCAACCCTGATGGGTTCTCGGGCCGAAACCACAGAATCCAGAGACTCCAACAAGCCAACGAGAGATGTCACACTCACTCACACACACACAGAAAGCCGGCGACAAACAAAGCAGACAACAGACAAGTGGACAGTGAGGTAAACAGACAACCTAACCTGATCCGGACCTACTTCCCGGTCTCCTCCTGACCGAGCCCTAGGCTACAAGGTCAGCTCCGGAGTCCCAAGGGGCCAGAGGACGTCTCCGCCTGGCTCCGACCGGCGACCCACCAGCGCGTCTGCCTAGGTCCTGTGCCGGCGTCCTGATCCGGGGTCCTGCAAGGGGATTCCGCGTCCCTTGCTCAACACCACACCTGGCTAGTCCGGGGTGGATTTTCACACTCCTCCCTCAGCCCTGAATTCTATCCGGTAGTCTGTAGGGAAGGCAAATCCCGGACGAGCCCCCAAATGTTAGGGACCGACCTTCCACAGCCCCACCGGACAGAAAAGCAGAGACATCGAGGATGTAATTACACAAGAGGAGGTTTATTTTCTGGCTAGCCAGGGTCCAAGCCCCAGAGCACCAACGCAGTGGTCACTCTTGCAGGCAAGGACCCGGACTGGGGTTGCAGCGTGCCTTTTATCCCTATGGTGCATACGCTATGCAGTGGCTGATCACGCGTGGATCATGCATTGACCTTTAACATGATTGGTTGGCTGGCAGCCCCACTATCCAGGGGTCCGAACAATGCAAAGTTGGCGCAAGCAAGCAACGGTTTCCATGGCAAGCAAGCAACAGTTTCCAGAAGCCGGATGTTAGTTCCGGCTTCACTGGGGTGTGGGCCTTGCAGGTATGCAATGTCTCGACCCCGGCTTCACTGGGGTGTAGGCCTTGCAGGTATGCAATGTGTCGACCCCTCACAAGGTGTTGAGTGGGACTCTGGGACTTCCAGGTGTGTCTTTGTTCTCCATGTCAGTAGTGGTAGGTGGGAGAGTGAGTCTGAGCAGGTGAGATTACACTCAAGCTCCACAGTTGTTGTTCTCAGAGCTTAAAGGTATATTCTCTGCTTCTGGGCAAAGCTGTCAGGGAGCGGCTGAAATGGTCTGTCTCAGATGAAAAGTCTGCATGTGCGGGTGGGGCTCTCTTAGACCTGCAGTCTGGAGCAGGCCTCGCTCCTTTCCACCCTCACTCTGGCCTTGCTCCTTCCCACCCTCACTCTGGAAAGGCCTTGCTCCTTTCCACAGTTTGTCCCAGGCCTCTGCCAGCAGGGAAGACCTAAAGCCAGTCAGTCTCCCCTGGCTGTGATGTGCATCGGGAAGTCCCCTGCCCAGGACTGCAGCCTAGACTGGGCAGACATGGAGGAGTGTTGTCCCTGAAGCATGCTGATCTGCCCCTGGAGGCACACACGCCTCACTAGGCTGGTGCACAAGTATCAGTTCTGTACCCCAGAGTATGTGATCAAGACCTGGGTATATGGGATCTCATCTACAGTCCTGTCTCCTGGGCTCTGGAGATCGATCCCTGACCCCACCCATGAGAGGAATGCTGATCTGAAGTCACCCACAAGGTGTTGCAGGTGGATTGATGTCTCTTTGTCTTGGGATTGTCCCCACTCTCCTGGATTCCAGGCAAGCGACACCTGGGTGGGCCAGAGGGTAGGAACTCACTGTCTGAGTACCCCTCACTCTGCTGTAGGACTCCAATAGGAAAGGTCACACTCTCTGCAGATGCCTACTGGTGATGTGTACATTTTCTGTCTGGGCAGCCGCAGGTCAGGAAGGAGAAAAGGAGAAGGAAGCAATGTGAGATCTTCCTATTGGCTCAGGCCTGTGGGCTGGGACGTGCGCCAGGGGAGCTGGGGGCCTGGAGCCCTGTCTGCAAGAGGCTCCCCACTAACTGGTGGTGGCTGTCTCTGGGCTGGTGGTGGCTGTCTCTGGGCTGGTGGTGGCAGGTCTCTCCAGTCACTCAGGAGTCTGAGATGGGAGGGATGGGAAATTTAACTGCTCTGCCTATCCTTTTTGCTGACCTCTAAGCCTCTTGGGAGGCCTTTCTCTTTGCAGTTATCCTCCGCAAATTCTTCCCATAAAGTCTCCTGTAGTTTCAGGCACCATTCCATCTGATTCATGTCCAATCTGTTTGCCTTCTTGGTTTTTTTTTGTTTGTTTGTTTGGTCTTTCTTTCAGAGAAACTCTGTCTGGCAGTTTTTCTCATGCACTTTCTTGACTCTCTGTCATCTTAAATTTCATTAGACTTTTTAAGTGTCCTAACAAAAGGTACCATATGTAATTGAAAATATTATACATTTTGCTGCTTTCACTTGAGAGATGTGTATTTGTTTGTTAGTTCTAATTGCTATATAATGTTCATGTTTTTAACTTTCTTATTGATCTTTTATCTGATTATTCTATCCGTTATAGATGGTGGGACCTTAAAATGAATAGCAACCATGTTGCTGTGTTATTTCTTGCTTCACTTCTGCCAGTATTTGATTCATGTGTTTGGAATCCCTGATATTATATATATATATATATATATATACACACACACACACACACACACATATATATGTGTAATTTACATATTGTACAACATATAGTATATAACATATAAGTATTAGTACACATAGTATATATATGTTATTGTATAATATAAGTATTAGTACACATAAGTACTAGTACACAGTATTAGTACACAAATTTTATATATTTTTTATTGTTATTGATTTCTGGTAAATGGACCCATTTTATCATTATGTAATATGAATCTTGGCCGGGTACAGTGGCTCTTGCCTATAATCTTAGCAGTTTGGGAGGCTCAGACGGGTGGATTTCTGAAGGTCAGGTGTTTAAAACCAGTCTGAGCAAGAGTGAGGCCCCGTCTCTACTATAAACAGAAATTAATTGGCCAACTAATATATATAGAAAAAATTAGCTGGACATGGTGGTGCATGCCTGTAGTCCCAGCTACTTGGGAGGCTGAGGCAGTAGGATTGCTTGAGCCCAGGAGTTTGAGGTTGCTGTGAGCTAGGCTGATGCCACGGCACTGTAGCCCCGGCAAGACAGTGAGATTCTGTCTCAAAAAAATATATATACATATGAATCTTATTTTCTCCTGACAGTTTTGATCTAAAATGTGTTTTATCTAATATAGTAATAATTATGTATACTATATCTAATTATAGTTACTATTTGCATGGAATATATTTTTCATGTATTTATTTTCAGCCTATTTGAGTCCTCACAGGTTAAATGAGTTTCTTGTAGATAAAATATTTTATTTAGAAATTTATTTATTTATTTTTCTTTTCTTTTCTTTTTTTGTTTCAGCATATTATGGGGGTACAAATGTTAAGGTTACATATATTGCCCATGCCGCCCTTCCCACCTCGAGTCAGAGCTGCAAGCGTGACCGTCCCCCAAACGTTACACATCTCACTCATTATGTTTGTATATACCCATCCCCTCCTCCCCCTTCTCACCTTCCAGGCTCCTGATAAATGTTATTCCTATATGTCCACTTAGGTGTTGATCTCTTAATACCAATTTGCTGGTGAGTACATGTGGAGCTTGTTTTTCATTCTTGGAAACTCATTTTTTCTTAATCCATTCAGCAATATTATCTTCTTTGGATTAAGGCATCTAATCCATTTATATTAACAGCAACTACTGAAAGAAATGAAGTTACTCTGACTTTGTTTCTTCTGGCTATGTTATCACTCGTTTCTTCTCTTACTGCCTTAATATGTTTTGTATTGATTTTGTAGTTACCTGCTATGGTTCCTTTTTAATTTTCTTCAGTTTATTTTCCATAGATACTTTCTGAACACCTTGAGAAATGGAGAGTACAAAAACATCTTAAACTTATAACAATAACATAAGAAAGAAGGTTCTCAAGTATCATTTTTTTTTTTTTTTTTGAGACAGAGTCTCGCTTGTTGCCCAGGCTAGAGTGAGTGCCGTGGTGCCAGAGCTCACAGCAACCTCAAACTCCTGGGCTCAAGCAATCCTTCTGCCTCAGCCTCCAGAGTAGGTGGGACTACAGGCATGTGCCACCATGCCCGGCTAATTTTATATGTATATATTAGTTGGCTAATTAATTTCTATTTATAGTAGAGACGGGGTCTCGCTCTTGCTCAGGCTGGTTTTGAACTCCTGACCTCGAGCAATCCACCCGCCTCGGCCTCCCAGAGTGCTAGGATTACAGGCGTGAGCCACCGCGCCCGGCCTCTAGTATCATTTTAATGCATAATCTTTAACATTTCTTTATCAAAGATTTTTATTATGATTATAATGTGTTTTATGAAATTTTCTTGCCCTGTCTATATGCTAATGTTTCAAAATCTGTGATCTTCATGGATGCCCAGTCATCTTTGAAAATTATAGTTATCTCGAATTCTTGTTCAATCATACACTATGTTTATTCAGAATTTTATAGATTAATTCTTTAATTTTGTATTGTAGTTTCATAGTTCTTTCAATTTCTTTCCTCTGTCATTTTTTTTATCTCAGCATATTATGGGGGTGCAAATGTTAAGGTTATGTGTATTGCCCATGTCCTCCTCACCCCTCGAGTCAGAGCTTCAAGTGTGACCATCACCCAGACGTTGCATATCTCACTCATTGTGTTTGTGTATACCCATCCCTTCCTCCCCCTTCTCACCTTGGCGACTCCTGATAAATGTTTTTCCTATATGTCCACTTAGATGTTGATCCATTAATACCAATTTGCTGGTGAGTACATGTGGTGCTTGTTTGTCCATTCTTGAGATACTTCACTTAGTAGAATGGGTTCCAGCTCTATCAAGGAAAATACAGGAGGTGCTATATCACTATTGTTTCTTAAAGCTGAATAGTACTCTATGACATACATATACCACATTTTATTAATCCACTCATGAATTGATGGGCACTTGGGTTGTTTCCACAGCTTTGCAATTGTGAATTGTGCTACTATAAACATTTGAGTGCAAGTGTCTTTTTCATGAAGTGACTTTTGAACTTTTTAGTAGATGCCCAGTAGTGGAATTGCTGAATCAAATGGTAGATCTACTTGTATCACTTTAAGGTATCTCCATATGGCTTTCCACAGAGGTTGGACTAGTTTGCAGTCCCACCAGCACTGTAGGAGTGTCCCTCTCTCTCCACATCTATGCCAACATTTACTATTTGGGGACTTTTTGTTAAAGGCCATTCTCACTGGAGTTAAGGGATATCTCATTGTGGTTTTGATTTGCACTTCCCTGATGATTAGAGGTGGTGAGCAGTTTTTCATATGTGTTTTGGCCAGTATTCTGTTTTCTTTTGAGAAGTTTCTGTTCATGTTCTTTGCTCATTTTTTGATAGGGTTGTTTAATTTTTTTCTTGCTGATATTTCCGAGTTCTAAATAGATTCTAGGTATCAGCCCTTTATCAGATGCGTAGCTTGGGAAAATTTTCTCCCATTCTGTTGGTTGTCTATTTGGTTTCTTGACAGTTTCTTTGGCTGTGCAGAAGCTTTTTAATTTGATCAGGTCCCATTTATTTATTATTGTTGCTGCTGTGATTGCCTTTGGGGTCTTCTTCATAAATTCTTTGTCTAGACTAATGTCTAGAACAGTATTTCCAATGTTTTCCTCTAGAATTCTAATAGTTTCACACCTATTATTTTTTTCTATATCTGTGAAAAATGATGATGGTATTTTATTAGGGATTGCATTGGCTCTGTAGGTCACTTTGGGTAGTATTGACATTTTAACAATGTTGATTCTGCCGACCCATGAGCATGATATATTCTTCCACTTGGTTACATCCGCTGCTGTTTCTTTCTACAGTGTTTCACAGTTCTCCCTGTAGAGGACTTTTACCTCCTTAGTTAAATATATTCATAGGTACTTTATTTTCTTTGTTGCTATTTTGAAGGGAATTGAGTCTTTGATTTGGTTCTCCCTTGTACTGTTGTTGGCGTATATGAATGCCTCTGATTTCTGTGTTTTAATTTTGTATCCTGAGACTTTACCAAATTTGTTTATCATTTCAAGGAATCTCTTGGGTGAATCCTTGGGGTTTTCTAGGTATAATACCATGTCATCAGCAAAGAGTGAGAGTTTGATCTCCTCTGGTCGCATTTGGATGCCCTTAATTCCTCTGTCTTGTCTGATTGCTGTAGCAAGGACTTCCAGCCCTATGTTGAATAGAAGTGGAGATAGTGGGCAACTGTGTCTTGTTCCAGTTCTAAGTGGGAATACTTTCAGTTTTTCCCCATTCAGTATGATATTGGCTGTGGGTTTGTCGTATATGGCTTGTATCATTTTTAGGTAAGCCTTGTTTATGCCTATTTTGTTGAGCGTTCTTATCATAAATGGGTGTTGAATTTCGTCAAATGCTTTTTCTGCATTTATTGAGAGGATCATATGGTCTTTATTTTTTCTTCTGTTTATATGGTGAGTTACATTTATAGATTTGTGTGTATTGAACCATCCCTGCATCCCTTGGAATGGGATGAAGCCTACTTGGTTGTGATGGATTATTTTCTTGACAAGCACCTGGGTTCGATTGGGGAGGATTTTGTTGAGAATTTTTGCATCTATATTCATAAGGGATATTGGTCTGTAGTTTTCTTTTTTTGTTGCATCCTTACCTGGTTTTGATATCAGGCTTACGATCGCTTCACAAAATGTGTTGGGGAGGATTCCATTCTTCTCAATGTTGTGGACTAATTTCTGCAGGATAGACACCAGTTCTTCTTTGTAGGTTTGGTAAAATTTGGGTGTGAAACCATCTGGTCCAAGACTTTTCTTTTTAGGAAGGTTTTTTATTGCTGTTTCAATTTCAGTACTTGATATTGGTCTGTTCAGTAATTCTGTTTCTTCCTGGTTGCACCTAGGGAGGCTGTATGTTTCTAAGAAATTGTCCATTTCCTCCACATTTTCCAGTTTGTGTGCACAGAGGATTTTCCAGTATTCACAAGTTATATCTTGTATCTCCATGGCGTCAGTTGTAATTTCTCCTTTATTTTCCTGATGGAGCTTATTAGAGATGTTTCTTTTGTGCTTTTGGTTAGTCTAGCCACTGGTATGTCAATTTTGTTTATTTTTTCAAAGAACCAACTTTTTGTTTTATTAATCTTCCATATAGTTTCCCTGTTGTCAATTTCATTTAGTTCTGATTTGATCTTAATGATTTCACTTTTTCTGCTGGGTTTGGGGTTAGTCTGTTCTTCTTTTTCCAGGTCTCTGAGATGATTCATTAGGTTGTCTATTTGTAATCTTTTCGACTTTTGGATATAGACATTTATGGAAATAAACTTTCCTCTCAGGACTGCTTTTGCTGTGTCCCATAGGTTTTGGTAATTTGTGTCACCTTTGTTATTTAGTTCAAAGAATTTTTTGATTCCCATTTTGATTTTCTTGTTTATGAAGTGATCATTCAGTAGAAGGTTGTTTAGTTTCCATGACTTTGAGAACTGCTGTTATGATCGATTTCTACATTTATTCCATTGTGGTCTGAAAAGATACATGGTATAATTTCTATTTTTTTAAATTGTGTGAGACGTGCTTTGTGTCCTAGGATATGGTCAATCTTAGAGAATGACCCATAAGCTGATGAGAAGAACGTATATTCAGTGGTTTTGAGGTAGAGTGTCCTGTAAAAGTCATTGAGGCCTATTTGTTCTAGAGTTCTGTTTAAGTCCATTATTCCGTTGTTGATTTTCTATTTGGAGGATCTGTCCTGTTCTGTCAGTGGGGTGATAAAGTCTCCGACTCTTATGGTGGTGTTGTTTATCCATTTGTTTAGATCAAGTAGAGTTTGCTTTATGAATCTGGGTGCACCAAGGTTGGGTGCATATATATTTAGAATTGTTATGTCTTCTTGTTGAACTGTACCCTTCGCCATTATATAGTGACCTTATTTATCTTTTATTATTCTTGTTGGTTTAAAAGCTAAGTTGTCTGTAATCAGCACTGCCACGGCAGCTTTCTTTTGGCTTCCATTTGCTTGAAATAATGTTCTCCACTCCTTTACCTTAAGTCTAACTGCATCCTTGCAGCTTAGATGTATTTCCTGAAGGCAGCAGATACTTGGCTTGTTTTTTTTAATCCATTCGGCCAGCCTATGTCTTGAGGGGGGAGTTCAAGCCATTCACATTTATTGAGATAATTGATAGGTGAGGAAGATTTGTGTTCATTATGTTGGGTTGAACTTTGTTGCTTTGTTTTCTCTCTTGAGCCATTGTGGTATCTGGGCTTTGTTCTTTAGCTTTGAGTAGATTTACATTCGTGAGTGTTTATTGTGCTGCTTCGTGGATAACACTGTTTTGAGTGCTTCCTGAAGGGTTGGTTTTGTCTTGGTGAATACCCTCAGTCTTTGCTTATCTGACAATGTCTTGATTTCTCCTTCATATACAAAACTTAGCTTTGCAAGGAATAAGATTCTAGGCTGGGCATTATTCTGTTTCAGACGAGTGAGAATGGGCCCCCACTCACTCCTTGCTTATAAAGTTTCAGTAGAGAAGTTGGCATTATTAGGATTGACTTTCCTTTGTACATTACTTCATTCATCTTACAGCTCTTAGAAGGGCCTCTGTAGTTGATATTTTGATTAGTCTGATGACTGCATGTCCTGACGTCTTTCTGTTTGCATTGAATCTCCCAAGGGTCCTCTGAGCTTCTTGAACTTCTATTTGGAGATTTTTAGCAAGGCCTGGGAAATTTTCTTCTATTTTATCTTCAAATTCCTTGTCCAACCCTTAAGTGTTATCTTCTTCCCCTGCTGGTAACTCTATGACCCTCACATCTATGACCCTCACATTAGGTTTCTTCACATAATCCCACATCTCTTGTAGGCTTTGCTCTTTTCTCTTGTTTGTATGCTCTGTCTGTGTGACTGATTTATTTAATTGGAAGGTATTATCTTCAATCTCTGAGATTCTTCTGTTTGATCTACCCTGTTCTTGAGGCTTTCCACTGTGTTTTGTAGTTCCCTAAATTGATTCTTCATTTCCAGGAGTTCGGTTAGACTTTTCTTCATTGTTTTAATTTCTTTAGTGAATGTTTGTTCTAGGTGCTGGAATCTTTTTGCGTTTTCTTTGTGTTGGTTATCCAGTTGTTCTTGCAAGTCATTAGAATTTTCTTACGATCCATGTTCTAAATTCCTCTTCTGTCATTTTAGAGGTCTGATTTTGGTTCATGTCCATTTCTAAGCGTCTGATGCTCCTCTTTGGGTGTGTGTTTTCCGTTTGGTTCTTCATATTTTCAGAGTTCCTTCGCAGATTTCTTCCCATCTGGATCAGTTGTTGCTTCTTGCGTTTAGGCTTTCTGTTTGCATAAGGCCCTATTAAGTTTCTGAGCCAGTAGGTGGTGTTTGTGGGTGAGATTTGACCACACCCTGTATGATGAGTCAGTAGATGACATGGAAAAGGTGTGCAGAATCTCCTCCCTGTCAGTAGGTACTGCTTGATCAGAGGAACAGGCTACACTGCTGTTTTTGTGTCTTATATCTTGTTCTTTTTCCTCTGGAGAGGCATTCTGGTGCCTCAATTGGTGGGTGGGCCCCTGGAAATTCTAGGTGTGTCCTTATACTACACCTCAGTGAAGGCTGGTCTGGGAGTGAGTCTGGGCGGAGCTGGGTTGGGTAAGCCTGCCCTCAGGCACAACAAATGCTGTTAGCAGGAGTCAAAGTTCTGTTCTCTGCTTCCAGGAAAAGCTGTCAGGGAGGGGCTGGAATGCCCCTGCTCAGTCAGAAAGTCTGGGTGTTGGGGTGGGGCCGTCTGAGACCTGCAGTCTGGAGTGGGCCTCGTTCCTGTCCACCGCCCCCAATTCTGTGGCTATTCCTGGGCTTCTGCCAGCAGGCCAGACCTCACGCCACCTGGCCTCCCCTGGCTGTGATGCCGACCGGGAGGTTCCCTGCACAGGATCGCCACCTGGGCTGGGCAAATGGCCCTCCTTTGATGGAGGGTTGCTGATATGCCCCTGAAGGTACACATACCTCAGTATGCTGTCCATAAATATCCCTTTTGTGCCCCGGGCAATGCAAGACCTGGTGCATGGGATCTGGTCCGCAGGTTTGACCTCTGGACCCCAGAGTTGAATCCCTAACTGCACCGGGGAGAGGAATGCCAGTCCCAATTCACCCATGGGCGACCAAGCTGGGTCAATGTCTCTCAGTCTCCCTCATTCTCCTGGAATCACTGGGCTGGCAGCACCTGGTTGAATGCTGGCGGGTAGGGAGCTCACAGTTTGAGTACCCCACAGTCAGCTGTAGGGCCCCCAAAGGGAAGGTCCCGTTCCCTCAAGATGCTCTGGCTGGTGGCTACATTGTCTTTCTTGGCAGCTGTGGACAGGGACGGGAAGGGACAATGAAGCAATATGGCTCCTGCTGTGTAGCTCGGGTCTGTGCACAGGGAGGTGCCCTGAGGAAGTTGGATGCCTGGTGCTGCATCCACTATAGGCTTATCGCTCACTGGCAGTGTCTGTCTCTGGGCTGATTCCCGCAGGTCTCTCCAACCTCTGGGGAGCCCACCAGCAGTTCAAGGTGCTAGGGAGGAGGGGGAAGTTAAATGCTCCACCTACGCTTTGCACTGGTCTCCAGGCTACTCGGGAGGTCTCTGCTCCTCCACAGTCTCCTCCTGTGGAGTCTCCTGTGATCTCAGGTACCCCTCTTTCTGACCCTCCTCTGATGTATGCTCGTCTCCTTGCTTCTTTCTTCTAATTTCTCTTAGAATCTGTCTTTTTTGGAGAGACACGCTGTCTTCTGGTGTTTCTCATCCATTTTTTCCGCCTTGGGCCTGTGTTGTGTTTTCAAATATGAGACAATGTCTCCTCCTGCAGAGGACACCCTGTTGACCTCTGAAGCATGTGGGACAGATCCTGAAATTCTTACTCGCTGAGGGTTGGCTGGGGTGCTAGAAGGTCCTCGTCCTGTCCAGCTAGATTGAGGAAAAGCTGTGCTTGGTCCTGAAATTCTGGGGCTGATGAGAGCTCATCTAAGAGTCTTGAGCTGGGTTGTGCTGCTTGCTGTTGCTCAGGCCCGGGAGAAGGCTCTTACCTGGCACCTGTCAGCTCTTGCCGCACATGTGCCCGCCTCTGAGTGGGCTGCAAGAGGCCTGCAGCCCCTTGTCCCGGTTGCCTGCGCACCTCAACATCCTGGGGCCCCTCTTCCCAGCCCTACTGTTGCCCAAGCTGTGATGATTCTTGCTGAGTCACGGCCTGGCCAGGGGCCCCAGGCTGAGCAGGCAGAGCCAGTGTGAAGGACAGAAGCAGTTGGAGGCAGGAAGAGGAGGAGCCCCTTGGTGCAGCTGCACAATGAGACCCGGTGTCTGACTTGTGCCTGCCCCCAGGCAAGTGGAAGCTTCCCATCTGCTCAGGCCTGGATGTCTGGCCCTTTGATTCTGAAACCAGATTTGAATTCTGGACTCTGGAAGGCCTGTCTGTCTCACCAGCTCCTCCCTGGCATCCATTCCCAGGAAGCGATTGTCCTCCAAGGCTTGAAGGAGAGGACCCAGTTGGGATGCCGTGATGTTGATGCACTTTCGTGGGCCTTCTTTGGGCAGGCCCCCCTGAGGCCAAGCCTGGGATTGCGCTTGCTTCTGCTTCCACAGCCGGGATCTCTGGTTTTGGAACCAAACATGTTTTTGAGGTTCTGGAATGTGGATCTTCTCTGACAGTTTCTCTCTGGTACTCATACCAGGGTTGGGACTCAGTTGGAAGCACGCTTGCAGGCTTTTCTTTTGATTTGGGCTCAAAACAATTCTTCAGCGAGAATCACATGGGAGATAGTTCCCTGGAGGTCAGGGAAAATCCATCATGGGAAGATGGCACCTGGCTTCCACAGAGAGCTCTGGCTAGCTCCTTCCATCCCTCCTGGCAGGACTTCTGCAGACCCACCCTGCAGGTCGCACTCTGGGCTTATATAAACTCTGAAGGCGCCCATCTGCCATCTTGCTCCGTCCCCTCCTCTATCATATTTTAACATAGGCACCTTCACATCAGACTATTGTGCTTTTAGTTTTTAATCTATATATTATTCTTTCACATGACAATATTGAACTTAAAAGTATAGTATAAATCAGCTACATGTCTTTTTGAATATAATTTGCTTTGTGTTTCTTTGTATGTATAAATATTCCTCCTATTTTCTTTATGAGTAGCACATTTTTTTCCTTTGCAGTAAATGGTTATCATATTCTGTCTGGGAGAATAGTCATGAAAATTATCTTAAATTATATATTTATTGGTAAAGATATATTATCTTTGTGTTTGTGCTTTGTGTGATCTCAAGATGATTTTTGACAAGGTTTTAAAGTATTTTTGTTACTTAGTTTTTATGGTAAAACACATGAAATTTATAGTCTTAAATATTTTGATTATACAGTTTACTCACCGTATGTACACTAACAATGTTATGTGAGATACATCCTTTACAAACACTATTCTATTTTTGTTTCTAAAAATTAACCTACTTGAAATATATAAGTAGATTCATAAAGTGTCATTGTTCGGGTGGCTAGCTTATTTTATTTAGCATGAAATCACGATTTACCTTTATTGTAAAGTAAGAAGATTTTCTCCTTTTCAAAATTGAAAAATACTCCATTATTTTATATACCAAATTATATTTATCAATTCATTTTATCAGGCAAATTTGGGTTGTATTCACATATTGGCTTTTATGAATACTGCTGCAATAAGTATGGATGTGCAAATAACTCTTCATTTAACCATGTTCATGAGGGTTTTATATCTGTTCTACATTTTGTTTCATTGTTCTAATTCTCTGACTTTATGCTAGTATCAAACTGCTTTGATTACTTTACCTTTGTAACTTGTCTTGAAATCAGAAAATGGGATGCCTCCAACATTATTTCTTTTTTGAAGATTGTCGTCCTCTTCATGGTACTTTGGTACACTGCATATGAGTTTTTAACTTCTGTTTCTAAAAAAAATTTACCTTGAGGGTTTTTAAAATGTTTCTTTGAATTTATAGATCATTTTGGGCAGTAGGGCCCTCTTTGAAATAGTAAGAGCATTTCAACCTTTTAAGAGCATTCTCAACAGTTCATCATTTAGTTTCCATTTATTTATGGAGATTGTGTTTTTCCGTCCATTATTGGTTTCTCGTTTTATTACATTTTGATCAAAAATAATTGTCTGTAATAGTTTAATTTTTAAAAACTTGGAGAGAAATGTATTGTGGCCTAACACTTGTTCTATCCAGGAGAATGTTTTTTGAGCTTTTGATAAGATTTTGCATTGTGTTGTCCCATGGAGTGCTATCTATATGTCTATTAGGCATAATTCTTTTAGAGTGCTTTCAAGTTCTCTGACACCTCATGTAATATTGTGTCTTGTATTATTATTCATTACCAAAAGTGGGGTAGTGATCTCTCCTACCATTATGACATTGCTCTGTATTTCTACCTTTAATTCTGTCAATGTTTGCTTTACATGTTTGGCAACCTTTATTTTACACACAGACACACACATATAAATGTAAAGATAAATCAAAAGTTTCCAGTAAATGAACCCCTTTATTATTATTTAATATCATTCTTTGTCTTTTGTGACAGTTTTAACTTAAAGTATGTTGTATGAAATAAGAGAAGTTTCAACTCAAAATATATTGTGCCTAATTTGGACCTCTCCTGTTCTCATTTGATCAACATTTCCATGGAATATCTGTTTCTGTCCTGCCAAATTTATTCTGTATTTTCTCAGTTGACAAAAGGTGAATCTCTTGCAGACACTATATAGTTGGATGTTTCTATTAGTATTTTCTTAAATCTATATCTTTATTAAATGTATGTCTTTTGATTGTTAAGTTTACTCCATGAATATTCACATAATTTTCTGAAAGGGAAGGACTTATTATTGCCATTTTGTCAATTGTATTTTTATCGTTGTAGCTCTCTTGCTCCTTTTTCTCTTTCTTTCCTCCTTTGTGTCTCATTAATTTGTGTAGTGACATGCTTTGACTCCTTTGTGATTATTTTAGTATATCTCCTTAGGTATTTTTATAATGGTTGCCATGATCAAAGTATAGTGCTTCTTATAATTACAGCAATATATTTTTAAATTTTAACAACTGAAATTTAGTCACATAGAAAAATTTATCCTCATTACATCTTCCATTATATTTGTTATTTATGTCACCAATTATATCTTATTATAGTGTATAACCATTAACAGAGGTGTGGTGTTATTTTCCTGTTTTTGTCTTCAAATTTTAGATCATGAATAAAGATGTTTTCTGTACCATCATTATGATACTAGAGAATCTTATTCAGATATTCTTCCATGTCTTTCCCATAGAGTTATTAGGTTTCATGTAATTGTGTTTTGTTTTCTGGCAGCTTTTTACTTTTAATGCAAGGGACTCCCTTTAGAACTTCTTGTGGGTAATCAACCTTTTGAATATTTAATTATCATGTCAAATCTTCTTACCTTTGAGAAATTCTGAGTCATTTCTTATTGCATGCCATGGCTTAACAGTGTATGTTCTCTTCCGCTTCCATGTTTTGTTTTTATTCTTATTTTCCCGATTAAACTTAGTGTTCACTGTTGTTCCAATTTCAGACATTAAGTATAATTCAGATGATGATGATGATCTTTTTTTTTGAGACAGAGTCTTGCTTTGTTGCCCAGGTTAGAGTGAGTGCCATGGCGTCAGCCTAGATCACAGCAACCTCAAACTCCTGGGCTCAAGCAATCCGGCTGCCTCAACTGGGACTACAGGAATGCGCCACCATGCCCGGCTAATTTTTTCTATATATATTAGTTGGCCAATTAATTTCTTTATATTTATAGTAGAGACAGTGTCTTGGTCTTGCTCAGGCTGGTTTCTAAAACCTTACCCTGAGCGATCCACCTGCCTTGGCTTCCCAGAGTGCTAGGATTACAGGCGTGAGCCACCGCGCCCAGCCTTCAGATGATTATTTTTAACTTTTTCAGATAATTTATACATCTCCAATCCTTAATGGCTGATTTCTTGTTATATTGTTTCTTTCATTGGGATATATTACCCTGATATTTTCTATATATTGTAATATTTGGTTGAGATTTGAGAATTAACAGAATCGGCTTTCACAAAATTCATCAAGTATCTTTGTCTTGTGGGACTCTGATACCAATTCACTGTACTGCAGAGGACCCTTATATCTGTACTTAGGATGTTTCTTCTGTGACACTTTTTGCTTATTTTCCATTTAAAGAAAGTTTCCCATATTTTTTCTTAGGAGGCTCTCATCATTTGCTATAACACTTCCCCATCTGTCGTCCTGAATTATCCCTGGTGCAGAAACAATCCTTTACCTTTGGTTTCAGCACATTCTGTCTTTTAAATAATAGGTGATTCTCTTCAGAACTCTGTATTATGGGAGACAGAAACCAGTCTTTGGAAGGGCTCCTAAAAGCCATAAAGTGAGCCAACATTTGTCTTCTCTTTTGAGAGTAAAGCTTGGATTTGGAAATATATTTCTATGTGCATCATGCTGTATTAAGAAGGAGCAAAGTCCATGTAGGGTAAATATAACAAATTTTCTTTCTCTTCTATGTTGCTTTTGACATTGCCCTCACCTACTGTTCTGTGAACTCTTCTCTGGTTATTAGAATTCCCACAAAGGCAATTTCATAGGTATAATTTATTATATTTATTTATCTAAAGAGAAATAGAGCCTGCATATTGTATTGTGATATCTTGCTAATGTGTTTCATATAATTCTACATATTAAAGTTGTAATATTTATCTTATTGTGAGAAAGAGAAGGGAGATAAATTGTTATTTTAAAAATGTCTTTCAGCTGTATCATCTCATTCTACTTAACACTATTTTCCAGAGCAGCATACACAATGTTTACTCCCAAAAGTGAGAGTAAGACGATATGGAAGCTGTGACCTTGGAAATCTGCAATTAACCAAAGAGTGGGAAAGTTTGAGTGAGTGTAAGAATCAGAAAGAATGCTATAATGAACGTAACCAATGTTCAACGACTACGAATAGCAAAATCTCCCAGTGTAATGAATGTTTGAAAGTCTTCAGGGAATTGTTTAACCCAAATAGACATAAGGTGAGACATACCGTAGAGAAACGTTTTAAATGTAAAGAATGTGGAAAAGCCTCTATCCAATGCTCACACACTACTGAACATAAAATAACTTCTAATACAGAAGAGTATTATAAATTGAAAGAATGTGGCAAAGTGTTTAATCACTGCTTATACCTTACTGAACATAAGAGAACTCATACTGGAGAAAAAGCATACGATTGTAAAGAACGAGGCAAAGCCTTTAGCCGTACCTCGCTCCGTATTGCACATAAGAGATTTCATACAGGAGAGAAACCCTACAAATGTGAAGCATGTGGCAGGGCCTTTACCTGTTGTACATACCTTACTCAACATAAAAGAATTCATACTGTAGAGAAACTGTACAAATGTGAAGAATGTGGTAAAGCTTTTAGCTTTTCCTCAAATCTTAAAAGACATAAAATAATTCATACTGGGGAGAAACTGCACAAATGTGAAGAATGTAGCAAAGCCTTTAGCCGGCCATCAAAACTTACTGCACATAAGAGAATTCATAGTGTAGAGAAACCCTACAAATGTGAAAAATGTAGCAAAGCCTATTACCAGGCCTCACGTCTTATTACACACAAGAGAATTCATACTAGAGAGAAACTGCACAAATGTGAAGAATGTAGCAAAACCTTTTACTGGCCCTCACATCTTACTGCACATAAGACAATTCATACTGGAGAGAAACCGCTCAAATGTGAAGAATGTAGCAAAGCCTTTAACTGGCCATCACAACTTATTGCACATAAGAGAATTCATACTGGAGAGAAACCACACAAATGTGAAGAATGTAGCAAAGCCTTTAACTGGCCATCACAACTTATTGCACATAAGAGAATTCATACTGCAGAGAAACCCAACAAATGTGACATATGTAGCAAAGCCTTTCACCAGCCCTCACATCTTATTGCACATAAAAGAATGCACACTGGAGAGAAACCGTACAAATGTGAAGAATGTGGTAAAGCTTTTAGCTTTTCCTCAAATCTTAAAAGACATAAAATAATTCATACTGGGGAGAAACTGCACAAATGTGAAGAATGTAGCAAAGCCTTTAGCCGGCCATCAAAACTTACTGCACATAAGAGAATTCATAGTGCAGAGAAACTCTACAAATGTGAAAAATGTAGCAAAGCCTATTACCAGGCCTCACGTCTTATTACACACAAGAGAATTCATACTAGAGAGAAACTGTACAAATGTGAAGAATGTAGCAAAACCTTTTACTGGCCCTCACATCTTACTGCACATAAGAGAATTCATACTGGAGAGAAACCGCTCAAATGTGAAGAATGTAGCAAAGCCTTTAACTGGCCATCACAACTTATTGCACATAAGAGAATTCATACTGGAGAGAAACCACACAAATGTGAAGAATGTAGCAAAGCCTTTTACTGGCCATCAGAACTTATTGCACATAAGAGAATTCATACTGCAGAGAAACCCAACAAATGTGACATATGTAGCAAAGCCTTTAACCAGCCCTCACATCTTATTGCACATAAAAGAATTCACACTGGAGAGAAACCGTACAAATGTGAAGAATGTAGCAAAGCCTTTTACTGGACATCACAACTTACTGTTCATAAGAGAATTCATAGTGGAAAGAAACCGCACAAATGTGAAGAATGTAGCAAAGCCTTTTACTGGCCATCACGACTTATTGCACATAAGAGAATTCATACTGGAGAGAAACTGCACAAATGTGAAGAATGTAGCAAAGCCTTTAACTGGCCATCACAACTTACTGTTCATAAGAGAATTCATATTGGAAAGAAACCACAAATGTGAAGAATGTAGCTAAGCCTTTTACTGGCCATCACAACTTACTGTTCATAAGAGAATTCATACTGGAAAGAAACCGCACAAATGTGAAGAATGTAGCAAAGCGTTTTACTCGCCATCACAAGTTATTGCACATAAGAGAATTCATACTGGAGAGAAACCATACAAATGTGAAGAATGTAGCAGAGCCTTTAACTGGCCATCACAACTAATTACACATAAGAGAATTCATACAGGAGAGAAAACCGCACCAATGTGAAGAATGTAGCAAACCCTTTTACTGGCTCTTTCTTCTTATTGAACATAAGAGAATTCATACTGGATAGAAAATTCACAAATGTGAAGCATGTAACAAAGCTTTTAACCAGCCCTCATATTTTATTGCACATAAGACAATTCGTACAGGAGAGAAAACCTACAAACGTGTAGAATGTGGCAAAGCCTTTCCCTGATGTAAATCCCTTACTAAACATAAAAGAACTCATGCTTGATAGAATCCACACAAGTGTGAATAATGTGGGAAAGCCTCTAACCAGCCCTCAAGCCTCATTACACATTTATATGGGAGAGAAAACTTACGAATATGAAGAATTTGGCAAAGCCTTTAACTGGTCCTCAAGCTCCTTTGCACATAAGACAATTCATAGTGAAGAGAGTACAAATGTGAAGACTGTGGCAAAGACTTCAACGGGTCCTCAAATCTTAAAAGATACAAGAGAATACATACTATATAGAGGCCATAGGAATGTGGGGAAACTTTTAACAAATACACATTCCTATATGTAGGAATATTCATACTCTAGAGAAGCCCTACAAATGGGAACAATCTCTTTAATCAGTGTTCATATCCTACTATGCAAAAAGGAATTTACATTGCAGAGAAATTGAGAAAATGTAAAGATGTAGTAAATCTTTTGACTTATGCTCAACACTTCCTATACATGAACATGTTCAACCAGAGAACAACCCCTATACATGTGAACAACGTGGCTATTTTTGTATCTATTACTCACACTTTTGTGCATACAAGATAATTAATATGGGAGAGAAACTCTATAAACGTGAAGAATGTGGCAGTCTTTAACCACTGTTCAACCTTTATAAGCATACCAGGAGGAAACCATACGAAAGTGAAAAATGTGGCAAATGCTTTCCCAGAGCTTTATTTTAGTATTGAGAGAATTCATACACCCACCTGTATCAGTAGCCTGTATAAATCATTTTATTGCTGTGAGTCTTTGAAAGCACATTCTTATATGGACCAAATAAAACATGGGCCATGTGATATGGAATGGCTGCTCACCAGTATATGGGTCACAACTGAGAACCCTGTTCAGACAGGGCTGCATAAAATTCTTTCTACACTCCCTGGCGCTCTCTGCCCTTGATGTGAATAGCGATGGTTTGGAGAATCCTCATTTTACTTACATTTTTGAAATTGTACACAGGGAAAGGCACCACAGAAGAAACCTTTTGACTTCCAGCAACAGATTTTTTTCTTTGAGATAGAGTCTCATTGAATTGCTCAGCCTAGAGTGCCATGGCATCAGCCTACTGGGTTCAAGCAATCCTTCTGCCTCAGACTCCCAAGTGGCTGAGTGTACAGGCATGTGTCACCATGCCTCTTTAATTTTTTCTATATATACTTAATTATCCAACTAAATATTTCTAGTTTTAGTAGGGATGGGGTCTTTCCCTTCCTCAGGCTTGTTTTGAACTCCTGAACTTGAGCAGTCCACCTGCCTCAGCCTTCCAGAGTGGTAGGATTACAGGCGTAAGCCACTGCACTTTGCGGATTTTTTTCTTTTACATTAAAATAGGTGTTGAGATACTGAGCTACAGCAATCCAAGATCCAGCAAAGAGCCTATTCTGGGAGAATCTGGGTGGGAGAAAACTAAGCACCACTGGGCCAAGGATCTGAGCAGACGATTCAGGAAAATGAAAACCCATGGAGATACTGAACAAATGATAGGTGACCCTCCCATAATCAGTTGAAAAACTGGAATGAACAGTAATAAAAAAACATGATTTATTTGACACAGATACTAGGCTGGTAAAAGAATTAAACAAGGTTATTTAGGGGAGGCTGGATGCAGAGCAGTGACTACATTTAGAAAACGTGGTAGCATATTTGGCACAACACTTTTGGGAAATAATCTGCCTGTACATATTAAAGTTTTATGTATGCGTATCGTTTCATTCATTAATGCTTTTTCTGGGAGTCTGTCTTCTGTAGGAGATCAGTATATTTTAGAGGATGAATTACATCTTCTCCCCAAAATTTATGTATTAATGTTCTAACACCTATTTCCTCTGAATGTGGTTGTATTTGGACATGTGGTCCTTAAAAATTAAGATTGATTTCTTTGGGGTGACCCATTATCCTAAAAGATTGGACTCATGAAGAGTCAGTTGGTATACAGAAGCACAAGAGACTACCCTATGACACACAGAAGCTGGACATGTATAAGCCAACAAGTTAGGCCTCAGAGGACACACCCAAACCAACAACTTAGTGTGGGATTTCTACCCTACAGAATTGTGAGAGACTAAATTTCCATTGTTAACGCCCTCAGTCTATGTGGCTTTGTTATGGCAGTTTTAGAAACCTGTTACATCCTATTAGGACACACACAGGATGTTCTCTGTAACATACATACAATGGACTTAGAATTTTATAATGTCAGTCTGTGGCAGCATTGAAAGACTGGAACATGATGGGAAACATCTTCCATCGTGGAATGTAATGGAAATAATAAGGATTTATGGGATCACAGCTCCTGCCCTCCTGGGGCTACAGAAATGATTTCCATAAGATGACATTTTGCAGACAAGGTAGTTTAACACCATTGTTTTGTATTTGCTCTGTTTTTTTTTTTTTTTTTTTTTTTTTTTTTTTGAGACAGAGTCTCACTTTGTTGCCCAGGCTAGAGTGAGTGCCGTGGCGTCAGCCTGGCTCACAGCAACCTCAATCTCCGGGGCTCAGCGATCCTACTGCCTCAGCCTCCCGAGTAGCTGGGACTACAGGCATGCGCCACCATGCCCGGCTAATTTTTTGTATATATATTTTTAGTTGGTCAATTAATTTATTTCTATTTTTGGTAGAGACAGGGTCTCACTCAGGCTGGTTTCGAACTCCTGACCTTGAGCAATCCGCCCGCCTCGGCCTCCCAAAGTGCTAGGATTACAGGCGTGAGCCACCACGCCCAGCCTTGCTCTGCTTTTTGTATAAAAACATCCCTAGTCCAAATGTTGACATTAAATGCTAGACTAGGTGTGGCAGGAAAATGGAGGTGTCTGTTACAAGGGATATGCAGGGTGGGTGGTGAAATATGATAGCAGTAGTAACATGCAAACACGCTCATGGCCTAGTATAAAGTAAAAACAACACATAAGTGTTTACTCTGATATTCGTACAAGTATGTCAACAGGGACTGTGCGGCTAAGTTGCCATTGGGGATTAACGAAGCCCACCAGATACCCTTCGGAGAGAGCTGTTGGTCACTCAAGTGACAAAACCATAAGGCAGAGCCCAAGGATTCCCCATATTTAGGTTTAGTTCCTTGATCCACCCTGACCTTCTCAGTGCATATCTGTTGAGACCCCATCATGCCCACTTTCCTCCCAGCCTATAACTTGCCACAGTTGCTGACCTTGTGCATTTGCCTTTCATCCCAGGATGTGAAGGAGTAGACGCATTGAACAGTTCCTCACCTATTGAGTGGAGCTCTGTAAAGAGAGTGCATGGAAGCTTGGCCAAGAGGCATCAATGGCCTTTCTGGCTTAGCCCTGTTGCGGAACACCCCATTAAGAAATAATGCTGGTCTGTCAGCAACATGAAGATCCGTATAGAAAACCAGCCAGGGAATTAACCAGGTAACAGCCTCCAGTCATTGGTTTAATATCTAAGCAGACAAACTTTGTTCCTAACACTCACCTTTCCATCATAGCAGCCATGACCTGGGGTATGAGCTTGACAGACCCACTAGATTTCCAGTACCTGACAACCTTCCAGGAAGCACCCCTCAATTTTTGTCTCCCCTAACATGGTAATGAGGAGGGTTGTGGGGCTGCCCAGATGGGATTATAGGTGAGGCCTGGCCTGGATGAGCCAAACCTGTGTTACCTGTGGGTGCCTCCTGCCAGAGGTATCAGGTAGGAGGGTTGAGTAAACATCTGCATACTCAGTAAAGGCTATTATTTCACACTTTTCTGAGGCAAGAGTCTTGGAATATCAGGATATAGGAAGGTCACATGTTCCTCTCTTCGCAATATCTCACCAAATGAGCTGCATATGGAGCTGTCTGTAGACTGTGGGTACCTGGTAACCAGAGTTCTCAGTTCTCTATGGTTCTGTCAACAATTAGTGAAGTCATTTTTTCAAGGTTTTGCCCCTTCCTGCTAGTCCTTCAATAAGAACTACCAATAGACCATACTGTCCTACTGACTGGCCACAATCCTTTCCCATGTCACCTTCTTATAAGCAAACACATCCCCTTCATTACACTGGGAAAACTTGAATGAAGCCAGAGCTGCAGATTTGGGAAGATGGAACTAGGTTATAAGCTCCTTATTCTTACAATGTCTGTGTCCCTAAAGAAGTCATTTTGTGTTTCAGCACCTCCCAAGCCACCAACCTGCACAGTGGGGATCATGCTAGCATCTATTTCTTAGCAACTATTCAGGTGTAAGCGAGACTAAACTTATAAAACTCATAATGTGGTGTCACATGTAGATAATGCACACATTTAGAGATTAAAGAATGAGAAGAAAGTGGAGACATTAGTACAGAATACACCTCAGACAGGCCTGGGTCCCAGCTGTGTGATCTGGGAAAAGTCACTTATGTTCTTGGCCTCATTTTTCATTCTGCACAAATAAGTTAAATTAAATGAAATCCAAATATTTTATTCTCTGACATCAAACCTTCTAATGCCTTTCCATTATATTTAAAATCAGATTCATTTGCCTCATCTCAGCCTCTGTGCTGTGCAGCCTGCAGAAAGGTTCACAGCAATCAGTGTTTATTGAGTTGCTTTGGAGTAACAGAACACCACAAAAATGATTAGCTATCACTTCTATATTAGTTCAGGCTGTGGTAGCAAAAAGAACAACAGAGTTTAACTGCACACAGTTCTGGAGGCTGAAAGTTCAAGATCTGGCTGCTAGCTTGCTAGGCTCTGGTGAGGACTCTTAGTTGAAGACTTCAGGTTTTATACTCACCTGGCAGAGGGAGAAGCGAGGTCTCTGGGGTTTCTTGTAGAATGCTGGTAATCCCAAGCATGAGGGCTCCACCCTTGGACCTAATAATTTACTAGGGGACTCATCTCCTAATTCCATCACACTGGGGATAAAAAGTATAACACCTATTTTGGAGGACAGTCAATTGTCAGTTCCAGAAATTGATGATGAACAAAGCTATTTTTCCCTGTAATTTCCTTTCTCACATGTTCTATCCATTAAAGTTGCCCTCGCTCCAGTGTATTCTTAAAGTTGGTGAAGCAAGCTCTAGTGCTATGAACTGTTTTTTGTAGATGCTGAATGGCAAAGAACTGAGGGAGTGAAAATAAGAGAATGGACAGAAAATCAGGCTCAGTCTACATGGATTCTTCCCAATCCCCACATGTGTGAGCTTGGAAACTGATTTTTTCACAATCCAAAGTCAGTTGAATCACAGCCCCAGATACTTTGGAGACCTTAAGGTAAAGGCATCCGCTAAGCTGTGCCCAAATTGTAGGAAATACAAATTATAAGGTGTTAGGTATTTGTTGTGTAAAGGTGGAAAGTTTGGGGGCAGTGTTTCCATAGAAGGGCAGGCCACTTCCCTCATCTTGCAGCCTCGGGATTCTCCATTTGCTCCTCTCCCCACAAGGCTCACTCTATCCACAATATACTTTTTCTAACCTCCTCTGCAAAGTCACTTCTACCTGTGACTGGCTACTCCAGGGGTAGCACATCTCTGAAACTCAGTTTTCAGACTTTGGCAGTTCCACATCTTGTCATTCTGGATAGCATTTCATTTCCATGAGGCATTGTGGATCCATACTACACAGTGATCTCATAGCCTTCCCTGCTTTCCTCATGTTTTATTTTCACTATAGCAGTTACTCTCTTTATTCACATGTACTTATTTTATTACAAAATTTTGTTTGAAGACGTGTTTATGGACATCTTTGCTGTAATAAAACAAATATAACTCATCCCACAATCTTCTAAGAACAGCTGAAGATCTACCCTGAGCTCACACAATCACTTGGGGGCTCTCTGTCTCTCTCTGTCTCTGTCTTTCCCTTGCTAGCTAGCAGGCAACCTGCATGGCCCAACATCACAATATCTCAAGGTAGCCCAACAGACAAAAGGAAAATCTCAATATTGCTATTTACCATCACCAACTCACAACCCTGGGAAATTCCTTCTAGAGCCTCAAGGTATTCCTGAGATAGGCTTCTGGACATACAACATGGTGGTAAATCCTAGGCGTTTATTTCCTACCACAAACCACACTTCAGAGGAACAATGACATCCCCTGGGATTGCAGCATTATGTTTCAGAGGTAACAAAATCACGAAGAAGGAAAGATAGAGGAAAGAGGCACAACTTGAGTTCTCACAACTACCTGCTAATTACTGCCAAGGTGTTACTAATTTTCCATTTGTCCCCAGAAGGCAGTAGACCCCTTGGTCTCTTCCTTTTAAATGTCAGGTCATCTCTGTTTTTTCACCACCTCTCCTTCTATCACCCTCTCTCTCTACCTCTCTCCCTTTCTCTATCTCTTGCTCTTGCTCTCTAGCTCCCTCCCCTTTTCTGTGTCTCATTTCGATTCTCTTTGTCTTCCTAGAGGATTAAATGGAATTTTTTTTTTTTTTTGAGACAGAGTCTCGCTTTGTTGTCCAGGCTAGAGTGAGTGCCGTGGCGTCAGCCTAGCTCACAGCAACCTCAAACTCCTGGGCTCGAGTGATCCTTCTGCCTCAGCCTCCCGAGTAGCTGGGACTACAGGCATGCGCCACCATGCCCGGCTAATTTTTTTTTTATATATATATCAGTTGGCCAATTAATTTCTTTCTATTTATAGTAGAGACGGGGTCTCGCTCTTGCTCAGGCTGGTTTTGAACTCCTGACCTTGAGCAATCCGCCCGCCTCGGCCTTAAATGGAATTTTTTATTCATATAAATGAGTCTCTGCAAGAGAAATTCTCCACCCATGCCATGAGCAACTCTACTAGGCTGTCCACTCTCACAGGGAGATCCCACATTATGAATAATGATTTCCACCTCTGAATGCCAAATATTAAATGATTGTTTTCATCTCGTTTCTAATGAGTTATTTGGGGCTGTCTTCAAGGGCAAGTTCCTAGAGAGCAGGCTGTTCTGTGCCCCACTATGACCACATTTGTTAGAGCTGAATGAATGCTTAATGAAGGGTACCTTCAGAGTTCATATAAGCCCAGGGTGGGAACTGCTAGGTAGGACTGCAGAAGTCCTGCCAGAAGGCACTGAAGGAGCTAGCCAGAGCTCTCTGTGGAAGACATATGCCCTCCTCCCATGATGGCTTTTCCCCGACCTCCAGGGAGATCTCTCCCAAGTGGGTCCCGCTGGAGGAGAATTGTTTTGACCCCAATCAAAAGCAAAGCCTGCAAGCATGCTTTCAGGTGAGCCCGTAACCTGGTATGAGTGCCAGAGAGAAAGTGGCCAAGCAGATCAGCATTCTGGAGTCTGAAATACACATTTCTTTCCAAAACTAGAGATCCCAGCTCTGGAACCATTAGCAAGCACAATCCCAGGCTTGCCTTCAGGAGGGCCTGCCCAAAGAAGGCCCACAAAAGCATACCACCATCACGGCATCCCAAATGAGTCCTCTCATTCAAGCCTTTGAGGACAATCACTTCCCAAGAATGGTCGCTAGGGAGGAGCTGGCAAAACAGACAAGCCTTCCAGCGTCCAGAATTCAAATCTGGTTTCAAAACCAAAGGGGCAGACATCAAGGTCCAAGCAGACATGGATCCTCCACTTGCCTGACGCCAGGCCCACGTCACACAATGGGTCTCACTGTGCAGCTGCACCAAGGGGCCCCTTGTCTTCCCGCCTCCAACTCCTTCAGCCCCAGCCTGTCCACACTGGCTGTACCTGCTCAGCCTGGGGCCCCTGGCCAGGCCGTGACTCAGCAAGAAACATCACAACTTGGGCAGTGGTGGGGCTGTGGAGAGGGATGCAAGGATGTTGAGGTCCACAGGCAACTGTGAGAAGGGGCCGCAGGCCTCTTGCAGCCCACTCAGAGGTGGGCACAGATGTGGCATAGCTGACAGGCGCCAGGGAAGAGCCTTCTCCTGCGCCTGAGCAACAGCAAGTGACATAGCCCAGCTCAAGTCTTTTGGATGAGCTCTCGTCAGCCCCAGACTTTCCTTAATCTAGCAGCATGGCATGAGGACCTTCCAGCATCCCAGCCACCCCTCAGTGAGGAAGAATTTCAGGATCTGCTCCACATACTTCAGAGTTCAACAGGGTGTCCTCTGCAGGAGGAGACATTGTCCCACATTTGAAGACGCAACAGAGCATGCAGGGCATGGGCTAGTTACACCACAATTTACAATAAAGCTTACTGGAGCTGAATTCTCATTCCAAGGGACTCTGTCATCTCAAATAATTGTGTCCCGTCTCTCTCTCTGTCTCTGTGTCTTTGACTCCCTTGTAGAGTTGTGTCTGTCTGTGTGCAGGGTGTGGGTGGATGTGTGTGGGCGTGTACCACATTCCCTCCCAGAAGCCCAAACGTGTTTCTTCTGCTCTGGGAAATGTAGCCTTCCCTCGAATTGTGTCACATAGAGTTCAAAAAAGTGAAGTTCTACATGACTTTCCAGGAGGAATAGTGGACACACCCCCTAACGTGAGACACACTTACCTGAAAACCAGCCATTTCTTCTTCCACTTCCCCTACTCTGAAATTTCGTTTCAGGTGAGATTGTGTAGAACAATTACAATTAAATCTTGAGTCTGCCTTGAAAGGAGTCAGCACAACCCAGGCAACAGAGAGAGACTCTGTCTCAAAAAGAAAAAAAGAAGAAAGAAAAATATTTTCAAGATTTTTCCCCATGGCGTTATCTGTCATAGCAAAATATGGGAATGTACAGCTATGTCCACCAATATGTCACAGGCATATAGTTCTATGACATCCTCATACTAAAACACTCTGTGGCCATGAAGGTAAAAGAGAAAGGTCTCTGTATGCCTTTAGGAGCAATGGACATGACACATTGTGGAGTGAAAAAGTCAAGGTGGTGGAACACTTGATTCAAGTGGAGGTTATGCATGCATATTTAAAAAGGGAAGCTGAAAAGCCAACCCTAAAACTAAAAGCAAACTCAAAGAAATGAAAATAATTATATATTATGTCAATATGATTAATATTTTTTTCTTTAATGCAAACAACTGTGCCCTCTGATCTATCAGCAAAATATGTGTGTATTTATTATAACTTTAAGGTTATTGCTTTTATGGTTTTTAATTAACATGCAGAAATATAAAAATGGTTACTGAAAAGTTCAACTTTGAGATGATGACTAGACTTATCTAAAGACATGAGATTTTATAAAAATAATTGGTAGGACTAAATAAATACACATAAATGGATAAAATCTTATTGATCAAGTTATAATAATGTTTCATAATATGTTTACTTAAAAATTTTTTCTCAAATATTTTTCGCAAATATACCTTTAGAATTTTGCTAACATACATTAAATATTGAATATTTGTTGAGTATATAAATCATTTCCAAATATGATATAATGCTAAGACATTAATTACTAAATATGAGTCTGTATACATTTGGCTTTTTATTTCAGAGAAAAAGATATTTATATATGTTAGTAAATATGTCCTATTCCATACTGAAAATTTATCCCATTGCAAAGCAAAATTGTCAGTATGTGACTCACAGTTAAACTTTCCTACTTCTTAGGTTTTCACTATGAATTAAAGTTACTAAGACTTAACATCTTGACTCACATATGGCAATTAAAACTAGAAAAAGAGAAAGAATTCTACACACAGAGTATCTCAAGAAAATAAGATGTAAGCCAGGTGTGGTGGTTCACACCTGCAATCACAGCAATTTGGGAGACTGAGGCCAGAGGTTCACTTGAGGCCAGGAGTTCAAGACCAGCCTGGCCAACACAGTGAGTTCTCATCTCTGTTAGGGCACCCTTGACTCTCCCAATTTTCTAAGTGACAACTAAAGATCAACTCTAAACTCTCCTTACTCTTTACTGTCTCTCCCAAACTAGCAGGCAAGCTGCTGTGACTCTGTTTCACAAACACCTAAGCAGCCCACAAAAGAAATATAAATCTTTGTATTTACATTTCCCCAGCTGACAGCTTTTAGAATTTGTTTTAAAGCTTTAAGTTGTTCCTGAAAACCTTCCAGACAGAATGCATGGGGTAAATTCCAGGACTTTGTTTCCGCCCAAAACCACATCTCAGGGGCAAAGATCACATCCATTGCAATGGGCCTGACTACATTTCAAAGATAACTAGATCTCCAGGAACAGAAAAAACAAAAAACACTCAGAAAGACCACAACACCCACTTCCCAATCTTTTTAATTTTTACCCATAACATACCCTTCATTTTTATATGTGTGTATAATAAAAAGGGTGGAATGTTAGGTTTGTTCCAGGTGGGAACCCAAAAATAAATATAGGACAGAGTGTGGTTATGCAAAACTTAGGCTTGTAAAATAACAGCCACAGGAGTCTGGAGAATCCCAGATGCTGTAAATCTGACAGCTGTAGCCAGCATTGCTTTCCACCCTCCCCCATAGGGATGAAATTTACCCCTCTCTCTCATTCCTGATAAGGCCCTGGCTGGAGCTGAAGGAAGGATGGGACTGGGGCAGGGGTCTTAGGTGGTTGCTTGAAAAAGTGTTCATTACAAGTGGCAGTTCTGGCCCAATTACTTACTCTCCCTACCCTGGAGAAACCCTCTATAAAACCCAAGAGTCTCCCCTTTACTCTTGTAGATGCTTTCTTCAGCGTCCACCTGTCTGCAGCCAGATGCTCAAAATAAACAACATTTTGCTGCACATGAGTCTTCCTGTGTCTCTCTTTCAACTCCAGACCTAAAAATCTCTACAAAAAAACCCAGAATAATTATCCAGATGTGGTGGCATGAGGATGATGTAGTCCTATCTACTTGAGAGGATGAGGCGAGAAGATCACTAGAGCCTGGGAGCTCAAAGTTGCAGTGAGCTCTGATGATGCTACTTCAGTCTAGGCCAGCAACAGTGACAATCTATCTCAAAAAAAATGAAGAAGGAAGGAAGGAAGGAAGGAAGGAAGGAAGGAAGGAAGGAAGGAAGGAAGGAAGGAAGGAAGGAAGGAAGGAAGGAAGGAAAAGAAAGAAAGAAAGGTAGGTAAATGAAAGAACAAATGAACAGAGTGCAATATATTATTCATCTAAAATGTATAATTTTTTGCTGTAAATGATTACAAAAATAGACATGAAGATGTGGTTTCTGGTTACAAAAAGTAACTTTGGCTTAAATTATTTAAAGACTGAATTAAATTGAAAGAATAAAAGAAAAAAGTAGATAAACTGAGTGACTATTGAAAATTAGAGAAAGAAAATAGAATGATTGTAAGGTTATAAGAGATGTATACAAATCTTACTTTGTGTGGTCAAAGCTGATTGAGATTGGATAAATTTGTTTATAAGATTTCATTAAAATGAACATTAATAATACAATAATATCAGAATGAAATATGGCTTTTGCATTTTAACAAGACTTTCATCATATATGTATAGGAGATAATTAAAAAAATACTTTGGTTCACCTTTTTAAGTAAACTGTAAGACAAAATGGGCCAATGCCAGGTGCAATGGCTAACGCCTGTAATCCTAGCACTCTGGGAGGCTGAGGTGGGGGGATCGTTTGAGCTCAGGAGTTTAAGACTAGCCTGAGCAAGAGTGAGACCCCATCTCTACTAAAAATAGAAAATTTAGCCGGGCCTGGTGGTATTACCCTGTAGCCCCAGCTCCTCAGAAAGCTGAGGCAGGAGAATTGCTTGAGCCCTCAAGTTTGGCATAGCTGTCAGCTAGGCCGACACCATGGCAGTCTAGCCCAAGCAACAGAAGGAGACTCTGTCTCACTCAGTTGATTGTGCTTGACCTATGACCCTTTCAACTCTGTTCCTATTCCTTATTGGAGATTACCTTATGATTGGATTACCTTATGATTGGAGATTACCTTATGAGCTTCACAGAGACTGAGAAGTTCCTTTCCGTGGTTAAATAATTCAGTATATATGCAACATATGGCAGACTTTCCACCATTTCCATTACACACACCACCATCAATCTTCCGTACTGGTGGAATATATAATCAGGTAATAAAAAAATCAATTGAGAAAGTTTACAGAAACTTTTAATCTTCCCTGACCTAAAGCTCTTCTGTTGGTATGTTTAACTTACATTTTAGCCCCTTTGGTAAACATCAACTTTCTTCCTTTAAAATAAGATTAGGAAGGCCCATGGACATGCATTAAGTAGCATATAAAGCAGCTGTCCTTAAAGGTAATATTATTCATTACTGCCAAGGCCTTATAAAGCTTCTAAACATTTGACATTAAACATTAATTAATTTTAATTAAACATTCTTTTAACATCAAGTTCCCAGGACATGTTGACATCAAAGATCATGACCTGCACACTAGAAAGTATATTTATTGAAAATACCATTTAAAAAAAACCCTCTAACCTTGTGAAGAGAATCTGGTCAGGTATTGTTGACCAGTACCTGTGCTGCTAAACTGAAGATCAATGTCTCTTATAATAATTTACACTTCTAAACTGCCTATAAATTGAGCATTCCCATAACTCCCTTCTCAACTCCACTAATTAAATATAACTACTCCTGGAACTCAGCAAAACATTTTAATTATGCTTTCCAGTTTATTAGAATTGGTACATGCAGGAATGGCCGAATGGAAGAGATGTGTAGTGCAAGACAAAGTGGTGGGGCAAGCCGGCGCTAGGAACGAATGCTGGTGGATAGCTGTGATTAAACAAATCTCCCATCCTTTTTGTTCATTAAGAGCAGCTCACAGCAAAGAAACACCCATTATTTTATGACTTAGATGATGCTATCTATTTTACCTATCACAAAGCCAGATATAAACCCAAAAAATTCCCATTTTTGCTTCACAGTTAGATGAACAATTCTGTATCCACTAGTGTAAACAGAATACTTGCTGACCATATGTGAGTTAAGTTACTCTCCTTTTGCCAGGCCCCTGAACTGTCATCCTCCCTCAGCGTTAACCAGTAGATAACCCCACTCTCTGCCCCTCCTAAGAACAGTCTGACTTCAGGGTAAATCATTCTCTGATTTAACATCTAATTGTGTCACATGACATCCTGATGTCTCCCTACAACACTTTTTCTAATCTCATTTACTCCTTCTTATAAAAGGAAGCCCCTTTCTTCCTAACCTTTGAGATGCTTGCAGATCTTATATTTGGTGCTACCCACAGTTGAAATACTCTTTCACAATAAAGACACTTCTCACCTAAATCTGAAATTGTTGTATTTGCCAATGTCTAAAAACAGCCCCAGGACGATAACAGATGCACTCCCATAAGGGGCATCACACGGTTTTTCCATCCCTAAACCAACCAAACCTTCCAGTGGGTCCTGGTTCCCAGCTCTCCAGGGGTCTGTAGCTTCTCTCAGTATAAAGGGCTCCTTCCATGGCAGATATGAGTAGGCTAGAACACCTGAGATTGAGGCCCCTTAGGAAAAACTCACTAGGCTTTCAATGACCTCTTTTTATAGGCTCAAGATTGGGGTAAGCTTGGAGGCCCTGGTTCCATGCCTCTGCTTCTCATTCAGGCTTATTCATTTCATTGTAAATAAAAGAATACCCAGTGTTTGAAGAATCTAGCAAAATTACTTAAACTCAGTGTACAGGTTTATAGAAGGGAGGACAATTCTGAAGGGAAAATACTCAAACCACAATGTTTTTCCTCTGCTCTCACAGCACAACAATCAACACAGAAGATTTATGTGATCAAATGTGTACAAATTTCTTCCTAATAACACACAAGCAATCAAGTTAGCAGCTAACTGTCCTCAAACACAGCTCAATCTGATACTATCTGACTGAAGATTGCCGTGGCCCGATTACAGGACGGGGGGTGACACAGAACATAAAATAACAACACAGACACACATGGACATGACAATGACTCGAGTGACCAATGCACCGGTCACTTTATTTTTATACCCCCCAGACCCAAGGTTAGTTCCTTGTACGTGAGCATCGGAGCATAGCAGCGATATCAGCCAATTCCGGAGTTGTTTCAAAAGGGAACAATTTCCCATGGTCTCAGACCTCAAAACAGTTACTAAAGTTAAGGTTTCAGACAGAGCTCAAAAGCCAAGGCCGAGACAGGCAACATAAAACAATGCAGCCATTTGAAGTGCTTCTTGGTCTCAATCCCAGGCGGCAGCTCCTCCCTGGCCCCCACGGTTGTGCCTGTTTTAGGTCACCCCCTCCAGGGGGAGTCTTACCCGTCATTGACTACCAACCATCAATCGGGGGCCAGTTCTTGGGAGAGTTCTTGTTCTTGTTCTCATGGCCTCCAGACTCCCACCACAGGGCCCTCCGTGTGGGAGTTGGGAGCATTTGCCTATGTGCAACAACTCAGGCCTCTTATCAAGTCACAAGGCAGCAGCCGTGTCTGAAGGAAATGCCGACTACCGCTGCGTCAGACAGCACACGGACACTACAGGTTCTAGTGAATGATTAGTATAAGGCATCACACCAGAATCAGCCCCCAACATCTCCCCCTTACTTCTCTAATTAGAAACGACGAACGTGTTGAAAAACAGCCATCATGTCTTGCTGCTGTCTGCGCTGTGTCTTCTGCTTTGTCATCTTCCAGCACCTAGGAATTAAGAACAAGAGACACAACAGCAGCGAAAGGACAACCAGATTCCCAACAATGCTACCAAGCATAGTTTTAAGTGAAGCAAGGGGATAAACTTGGGATAGCCCATCAGCCAAACCAGAGAAAAATCCATCATTGTTAAAATCAGGTAATCTCTCTTGAAACGTGGAAGTGATTTCTCACTCTAACCTTTGGATATCTTTAGTAATATTTAGACTTCCAGTCAACAATTTTCTTAATGACATCCAGTGTCGGCTACTATTAAAAGGGATGGAAGTTACACAGAACCGAGAGGAATTCCAGTCACAATGTAAAAAAAGACTGAGTAGTCAGCACCTGAATTTGGTCTTTTAGTCAAATTAGACATTGCCCTCTTAAAACCTTTTATGGATAATATAGTGCGGGCAGCAAATGAGGAGGAATTATATTGCAAACCCCATGCTTGCACAGAAGGTGCCAAGCAGTGTTTTCTCACTCCAAAACATATAGGATAACCTCGATCATAAGTGGAATAATTGCAAACTACCCTCCCTTTGTCCTTAGGATGTGGTTACTGATATTGAAATGGGGGTGGCATCCATTTTGAATTATTAGTACAGACGAGGACTTTAGGCTCTCCCCGAGACACTGCCTTAAAAAGGGGAGGATAAGGGGCATAAACCCAATATACATACTGAGCACTAGCAGAATCAGTCCGTCCAACAGCAGGGGAGCAAAAAATAAGCAAAAGAAGAAAAAGGTTACGGATCAACCAGACTGCTAGTGTTACCGCCTGCTTCTTCTTCTTTGTTTTTGGCATGGCATTCTCTTCTCAAGCGGCGTCTTGCTGAGGATTCCGTCGCCAGAGACAGCGCACAGAAACCCACTCACAACCTTGCTCTGTGGAGACATAAGCATATCTCCGACCCCATTGTAAAACTGTTCTTTTAATCCATCCGCCAGTAGGGGCAGCAACGTGCACAGAATCCCAGGCTTTTGACAAAGGAGGTGAAAAAGCAAAATGATGCTCTACTGCCAAGGCATGCAAGTCCTGCCAAAAATTAAAAAATTTAAGGGTATAGAGAGCACAGAGTAAATGTTGATGAGGAGATTCCTTGACTCCCCCTTTTTGTTTTTGTAATAGAAGCCTGAGAGTACGATTGGCATGTTTGATGATGGCTTGCCCTTGGCTGTTAAAAGCAATTTTAGTAATATGTTGGATAGAATATAACATTAAAAAGTCAGTAAGTTTTTGAGAGGTATAAGCTGGAGTGTTATCCGTTTTTTCTATGACTGCAAAACAGGAATAAAGATGAGTAATAACTCTAAACGATGCAATGTGGGTAACATCTATCTGCAAAATATGATTACCACGCAACTCTCGTGGGTTACACCAAGAGGGGAAAGAAGGAAGAGTGAGAGGGGCACAGGCAGAACATGAGCAAACAATAGCACGAACCTATTTTTTTTAAAGAGAAAATCGTTGTTGAAGGCCTTTAGCATTGGTATGATGGAAGCCGCGCTTAGCTGAGGCATCTTGAACCTAATCTACAAGTAAAGAATTGCACAAGCTTGTATTTAATGCACATTTTCAGTTTGTTTTGAAATCACTGTAAATATTTACCTTTAGAAATTACTTATGTAATAACTTATTGTACGTTATGCATGTTTTCTATGTAACTCTACACACTGCTTCATTTCTCTGAGAAAACAGCTGTATTATCAATGAAATTTCTCAGTTCTTTGTAGAAATCACTCTAAACATTTGCATTTGGATCTTTAAGAAAGTATATATTGTAACTTATGGGAGATTCACAGGAAACTAGATACACTGTTTAATGTTCAGTGGAATGCAAGCTTATATTCGATGCACTTCTAGGCTAGTGTTAGGGTTAGGGTTTCGGGTTCAGGTTAGGGTTAGGGTTTTGTGCTAGGGTCAGGGTTAGAGTTAAGGTTCCATGTTACAGTTAGGATTAGGATTAGAGTTTCAGGCTAGGGATAGGATTAGCTTTAGCGATTTGGACAGGGCTAGGCTTAGGATTTGGTTTTTCAGCTAGGGTTAGGCATAGGGTCAGGGTTGCATATGGAACTTCGTTTGAAATAACATTATGTTTGTTGTACTAATGTGACGAGAAAGTATAAAAATTAGTTCAGTTGTAAGGGAAAAGATGGCTTTCAATAAATGCACTTTGTCACTTCTTTCTGTAACTGTATATATGTATTTTTGAAATATCTTCATGAGATAACTTATTGTAAGTTTGGGTTATTTTCTATGAAACTCTACACACTGTTTCAGTTCTCAGAGAAACACAAGTTTGTAATTATCGCATATTGTCAGTTTCTTGTGAAAGTTACTGTAAATATTTACCTTTGGAAATTATGTATTAACTTATTTTACCTTATGTGTGTATTCTATGAAACTCCACACATTGCATCATTTCTCAGAGAAAAGCAAGTGTGTTATCAATGCAATTTCTCACTTCTTTGTGTAAGCCACTCTAAATGTTTGCATTTGGAACTTTCTTACGAAAGTAATATACTGTTACTTCCGTGTGATTCACTGGAAACTAGAAACACTGTTTAACTTTCAGAGAAAAGCAAGCGTATATTCAATGCACTTCTAGCTAGGGTTAGGGTAGGGTTTGGGCTCTGAGTTACAATTAGTGTTTCACCCTAGGGTTCCTATTTGAGTTAGGGTTTCATGTTAGGGCTATTGTTAGGGTTGAATTTCGGGCTAGGGATAGGATTAGGGTTAGAGTTTTTGACAGGGCTAGGGTTAGGATTAGTTGCATATAGAACTTCTTTTCAAAGTACTTTATGCTTGTTGTATGATGTGACATGAAACTATTAAAACCGGTTCTGCTGTCAGGGAAAGCTGGTTTGTAATCAATGCACCTTGTCACTCCTTGCTGTAAGTAACTGTAAATATGTGTCTTTGGAATATCTTTATGATATAACTTCCTGTTACTTTAGGTTGGTTTCTAGGAAACGCTACACAATTCTTCAGTTCCTAGAGAAAAGCAAGTGTATAATTAATGCACACTGTCACTGTTTCATGTAAGTCACTGTAAATATTCATTTTCAGAAGTTAGTTATGTAATACGTTATTGTACCTTATGTGTGTTTTCTATGAAACTCTACTCCGTGCTTCAGTTATCTGAGAAAAGCAAGGGTGTAATTAAAGCACACTGTCGCTTCTTTGGGTAAGTTACCATTAATATTTAACTTTGGAAGTTATTTATGTAATAACTTATGGTACATTATGCAAGTTTTCAATCAAAACTACACCCTGAGGCCGGGCGTGTGGCTCACGCCTGTAATCCTAGCACCCTGGGAGGCCGAGGCAGGCGGATTGCTCAAGGTCAGGAGTTCGAAACCAGCCTGAGCGAGACCGCGTCTCTACCAAAAATAGAAATAAATTAATTGACCAACTAAAATATATATATACAAAAATTAGCTGGGCATGGTGGCGCATGCCTGTAGTCCCAACTACTCGGGAGGCTGAGGCAGTAGGATCGCTGAGCCCCGGAGATTGAGGTTGCTGTGAGCCAGGCTGAGGCCACGGCACTCACTCTAGCCTGGGCAACAAAGTGAGACTTTGTCTCAAAAAAAAAAAACAAAAAAACTACACCCTGTTTCATTTCTCAGAGAAAAGCAACTGTGTTATCAATGCAATTTCTCACTTCTTTGTTTAAGTCACTCTAAATGTTTGCATTTGGAACTTCCTTTTGAAAGTATATATTGTTACTTATGTGTGATTCACAGGAAACTAGAAACACTCTTTAACTTTCAGAGAAAAGCAAGCGTATATTCAATGCACTTCTATGCCAGAGTTACGGTTAGGGTTTCCGCTTTGGGTTGGGGTTAGGGTTTCACGCTGGTGTTAGGGTTAGGGTTTCGTGTTAGGTTTTGAGTTAGGATTAGGTTTTCGGGCTAGGCATATTATTAGGGTTAGGGTTTTGGACAGGGCTAGGGTTAGGGTTAGGGTTGCATATGGAACTTCTTTAGAAAGAACATTATGTTTGTTGTACAAATATGATGTGAAGCTATAAACACTGTTTCAGTTGTCAAGGAAAAGCAAGTTTGTAATCAATACACTTTGTCACTTCTTTCTGTAAATAACTCTAAGTATGCATCTTTGCAATATCTTTATGATATAACTCATTGTAACATTGGGTTGTTTTCTAGGAATGTCTACATACTGCTTCATCTCAGAGAAAAGCATCTGTGTTATGAGTGCAATTTCTCACTTCTTAGTGTAAGTTTCTCTAAATGTTTCATTTGGAACTTCCTTATGAAAGTATATTGTGTTTCTTCTGCGCGATTCACATCAAACTAGAAACACTGTTTAACTTTCAGGGAAAATCAAGCATATATTCAATGCACTTCTAGGTTAGTGTTAGGGTTAGGTTTTCGGCTTTTGGTCAGGGTTAGTGATTCGTGCTAGTGTTAGTGTTAGCATTAGGGTTTCGTGTTAGGGTTAGGATTAGTGTTAGGGTTAGGGTTAGCATTTCATGTTAGGGTTAGGGTTAGGGTTTTGTGTTAGGATTAGGGTTAGGGTTAATGTTAGGGTTTCGTCTTAGGGTTAGAGTTAGCATTGGGAGTGTGTAAAATGAGCCTGGCATTGGGCACAGTTTGGCATCACCACCACTCTGGGGAAGTATCACATGTTAAAAGAAATTCTGAGGAAATGTTAAATTTAATTGAAAAATTTAGATGATTATAGTTTGAGAATATCAAACTTCATGAAAGAGTACATAAATGTCATCTATGTATATTCCTCTTTCTAATTTACTCCATTTTTATAACACTGTTTAAAGTAATCTATGTTGCATAATTAATGTCCTTAATTTATTCCTTGTAAAATGTGCATAAAATGTGCATTAACTGGTGAACTATGACCTCCTGACATATGACACCTTAATAAACTTTTAACATCCCCAGAATACTTTGGTCTCTGAAAGAATAAGAAAATGAGGGCTTGTTAAAGTGAAAGAAGCCAACTTCCTTCCCACAGTCACTGATGTGTTGACTCTTGGCCTCAATGCTTCTCTTATACACAGAAAGAACACCACAAACATAGAGTTGATGGTTTAGCCATTGTTAAGAGACCTGAAATCGTCAGTTTCATCTTTCATTGAACTTGAAAATGTACTATTTGTACCCACATTTCCTCTATCAGTTAAACTGGTGTAACCAGTTTCTCCCCTCTTGAGAATCCAGGGAGGCCCAAAGCCAACACGCTCTGCTGCCGGCACCTCTGAGAGCCCCAACGCCCACCCAGATGTTCACCAAGAAGCTGGACTGACGTCAGAGAGACACACACATAAAGCCATGCAAACAGTTATTGAGCTTCAGCCTCTGGGCGAGAGTGCCGAGTTTGTCTCTCTTCATAAAAAGCAATCACAACTTGAGGACACTTCACATTTGCCTCTTTTCCCAGCACCAGATCTGCCTCCTGTGAATCTTTCTGTTCCACGAGGAACATGACTTCACTCTGCCTGTGGCACCGATCATTCTTTTAGGATCAAGACCTCCAGCAAGCCGGGCGTGGTGGCTCACGCTTGTAATCCTAGCACTCTGGGAGGCCGAGGCGGGCGGATTGCTCGAGGTCAGGAGTTCAAAACCAGCCTGAGCAAGACCCCGTCTCTACTAAAAATAGAAAGAAATTAATTGGCTAACTAATATATAAAATATAAAAATCAGCCGGGCATGGTGGTGCATGCCTGTAGTCCCAGCTACTCGGGAGGCTGAGGCAGGAGGATCGCTTGAGCCCAGGAGTTTGAGGTTGCTGTGAGCTAGGCTGACGCCACGGCACTCACTCTAGCCTGGGCAACAAAGTGAGACTCTGTCTCAAAAAAAAAAAAAAAAAAAAAAACCTCTGGCAAAGCTTCTTGGTTTGTCAGCAGCGTCTCTTTCTTCTTTGATTTGCTATCAGCACATTCACTGTCAGACAAAGATTTTCTTTTTGTACGACCTTTTTCTTTACCAGCTTTTTGAGAATTAAGAAATGCTTCAGTTAACTGTGGACAATCTGAATTTTCCTCAGGTTCCCAAGTACTGTCAGCATCTTCAAATCCCTCCCACTGCAGGAAACACTCCACTTTCCATTTACTACACATCGATCCAGTACTTTTCCATCACAAATTCTTCAGGCTCTGCCTCTTCAACCTTTTCACTCTTCCCATTCTGTTTCTTTCCTGTTTTTTTGCAATGTAGTTCTATTGGAGGCCTTTTTTTTATTAGGGACTTGAAGAGGTATTATTCACCGCCTCTGAACTACTCGGTCCTGCGTGCCTCAAACCGTCAGATTTTATTTCTTACAAGAGTTTACAACCTGCAGTCTGAGAAGTGGGTCTCTGGCCAAAACTAGAGGTAGGCAGTTCAAAGGAGGGATTGGGGCAGGAGATTTATGCTGAATAGTTTGACTAAACATACATATTCAACAGGTTACACGAGGAGCTATGAATATTCACAAGGGGGAGCCACACACAATGTGGGTTAGATAAACATGTATGTTACATACAGCCCATGTTCACTTTGGGGTAAAGGCTAACATTTTTTTTTTTTTTTTTGAGACAGAGTCTCGCTTTGTTGCCCAGGCTAGAGTGAGTGCCGTGGCGTCAGCCTAGCTCACAGCAACCTCAAACTCCTGGGCTCGAGCGATCCTTCTGTCTCAGCCTCCCGAGTAGCTGGGACTACAGGCATGTGCCACCATGCCCGGCTAATTTTTTATATATATATCAGTTGGCCAATTAGTTTCTTTCTATTTATAGTAGAGACGGGGTCTCACTCTTGCTCAGGCTAGTTTCGAACTCCTGACCTCGAGCAATCCGCCCGCCTCGGCCTCCCAGAGAGCTAGGATTACAGGCGTGAGCCACCTCGCCCGGCCCCAAGGCTAACATTTAAATGCATCCCAACTAGGCCCTACACATCAAAAGGTGGAGGAGCCTCTGCAAACCAGCCAGAACCAGTCCGTGGGCGGTGGACCCTTACCAGGAGAAAGCTGCTAAGATCAGTCTCAGTCCAGGCTACAGCTGCACTTACGGCTTGTGGAACAGAGGGTGGGGGTCAGTTACCATCCGGTGGTGGACGAGCGGCAGTTGTTTCAATGTTGCTTATCTTGAGGCCAGTGCTTGTTTAGCTACTGGAGAAAAGGGAAAACCTTGCAGCAGAACACAGTTTATGCTTTAAGTGGGGGGTGCACGACTTAGCCCTTGTCTGGCAGGGCCTTAGGTCTTGTTTATAATTTGGCATCTTATTGCCACAAAGAGTCCATTCTGTCACTCCTATGATGCCTATTTTTAGCATTAATGCTTGTCAGTTGTTATGTCTCAGCCACCAGTGGGGGGTATACGGAAGCGTGTCTGACCGCTCATCCCATGGTGGCCAGGAAGGTCGTTCTTAGGGGTTCTCTGGGGTCCCCTTGGCAAACAGGATGTCCATTCAGTCAGTGGTGGGGCTTAGGATTTTATTTTTAGTTCTCATGCTTCTGTGCTGTGAAATAACAAGCAGCCATTTAAAGTTTTTATATCAACATAAAAAATTTAGTGGCAGCATTCCATTTGAATATATAATAGTTACACACGTGATATAGATTTTGAAAGTAAGTTTTTGTAAAGAATAAAACTAATGTTTCTCATCATGACCTGTATAATTAACTATTTTTGGCCAGAATATAGGTTGGATTGGTTTAAATGTGAAGTTTGTTTCATAATAATTATAAATCAATTGTAATTTTGAAGCACTTTTGAGCCAGATGATTGCTTTTGAAGAAATAGATAACAATGGTTGTATCTTCTTAAATGATAATCAATTTATTAATAAATTGAACATATTTGTGTGTAACAATAATTTTTCATATTGTTTATATATTTATATATTTATTATGACCAATTTTATAAGCGACTTTTTTATGTACTGGCATACTCAAAGTTTATTTTAAATGTTTATAAATCCCTTTGTAATGGTTTATTATTTGAGCTATGGACTGGTGGCGGGACTTCAAAATGACATACCTACTTTGCTCGCAGACAAGCACAATATAGTGAATAGGGAAACCGTGAGTGCTATGGACTGAACTTTCCCAAAAATTCAAATATTGAAGCTTTAAGCTGTGACGGTATTGAAGCTATGGCCTTCATAAGCATGCGGCCCTGGTACAATGATGCAATAGGAGGAGCACCCTCGTAAGAGCCGACAGAGGCCTGTTCACGCTCCCTGAGCTCGCTCTCTACCCGCCCTCCATGTGGCACGGGGAGAAGGCAGCTGTCCCCAAGCCAGGAAGAGGCCCTCGCCAGAAACCAAATTGTTCAGCACATTGGTCTTGAACTTTCCAGCTTTCAGAACTGTGAGAAAATAAATTTCTGTTGCTTAAACCACCCAGGCTATGGAATTTTATTATGACAGCCCAAGTAGACTAATAACAATGAGTCAATTAGTCCATATCCCTCAACTAAATTTTATCCATATGTTATGATTTTCCCCAAGCTAGTCTTTGAACCATACCATTATTGATTACTTTGATTTGCCATTCTTCTATTCAATTTGATAAAGTCACATCAGTAGCAGAAGAGGGAAAGAGCAGCAAAGAGTAGAGAAAATCCACCTGCAAGCAAGTGCCTCATTACACGCGATTATTCACAGTGCTCAGGTGTCCTCCATGGTGGGGGTTACCCGAGGTGCGCTGGGCGTGGGGGCGGCAGGCAAGGGGATCCCGTGGAAGGGCGGGGGCTGGGATGGACCGCTTGGTGGGTGCAGCCAGACGGGGTGTGCAGGGGCAAGGCGGACAGGCGGGTGCTGGGCAGGAGGGCAGCGCCAAGGCGGCGGGGGTGCTGGCCCTGAGTCCTCAGCGGGCTGCACCCTGCCCTGAGCGTGGCTGCTCTGTTGGGCTGAGGGGAGTCGGTCCCAGGTGGGGGCCCTGGCGTCCCGCTCCGGGAGAGCCTCTGGGAGGCCGGCCCTACCCTGGCGGACCGGGCCTCAGGCGCCCTGCGGTGCGGCGGGACAGGGCCGCACCTGTGGTTTGGGGCACAGGCGCTGGGCGGCCCGTGCGGGCGCATCGTGTGTGGGGGCAGCCCGACGGCCCAACACCCCGACCTGCGGAGCTCGCAATGCCGGGGTTAGCGCCGGCACCGGCCGTGGGCAGGGACGTGCAACAGCAGCAGCTCGGCCTCTCGAGGGGTTCAGGGGCGCCCTCTGCAGTCTCCCGCCCACCAGCCTGAACGCGCCCCATCGCGGAAGCTCAGCAGGGTCGGGCCTGGTTAGTACTTGGATGGGAGACCGCCTGGGGATAGTGGGTGTTGTAGGCTTTTGTCACTTTCTCTGTCGCCGCCTTGGAGCGCGGTGGGGCTGGGGGGCTCCATCCTCTGCGCCCTCCCGGGTCCCTGGCGCCGGACCCTGCCCGTGGCCTCCTCTTGTCCCACGCTGCAACACCGCCACGCGGCAGCATAGACGGCATCCCAGCCCTTCCCCTTCACGCAAAGCCCCAGCCCTGGGTCCACAGCGGGCGGGAGGCGGGATCCCTGCCTACCTGCTGGGTCTCTTCCGTCACACAGGGACATGCCCTACACCAGGCGCGGACCAGCCGACAGCAGAAATGCGCCCCCTTGGCTCCCGGACCCCCAGCCCCCCTACCCGGTCTCCAGCACACCCCCGGGCCTCAGGCCTCACGAGGGCAAGCTCCTCGCAGGGGCTCCCGAGAGACAGGCCGGGGCACCCACACAGCAAGTCTCGGGCCACCCGGGCAGAGAGGGCACGCAGCAAGAAACCAAGGTACCCGCGGAGGACACGCACCCAAACCAGTGGACCCACCAGCCACGCAACCCATGGCAACCGTCCCGACCCCCACCCGCCCAGGTAACAGGAGGGCCGGCCGGGCGGGGGTGCCGCAGCTGCACGCACACCAGACCAGAGTGGGGACCGTGGGGTGGCGGCAGGGAGGCTCCCGTAGAAGAGCAGCAGCAGCAGCAGGGCTGGACGTGCAGTGGGTGTGGCGAGATGCGGCCAACAGGAGGGTGGGCGACGGGCCCGCGCGGCCAGGCGGACGGGCGGGGCGGCGGGCAGGAGGGAGCACCAAGGCCGCGGTGCTGGGCCCTGAGGCCTCAGCGGACCGCAGCGCACCGAGCGTGGCCAGTGTGTCGGGGGATGGGAGTGGGTTGGGCGTGGGCAGAGCCGGGGCGTCGGGGTGGGAAGCCGTCGGGAGGCCGCGCCCCCCTGGCGTAGCCCAGGCCTCCGCGCCCCCTGCGCAGCGGGACAAGCTGCGCCCGGCTGGGGCGGTCGGCGCTTGGAGCGTGGGGCGGCGCGTCACGTGCCGAGCAGCCCGGCCCCTGGCCATCCTGCCATGGGTCTGGGCCGGGAACGGGAGCCCCCGGGTTACCGCTGGTGCAGAAACTAAACCAGGAGTGATGGCCTCTTGAGGGGAGGGGTGAAAGGGCATCTTTAGGAACACAAACCGAGGCTGTATTCAGCAGCTGTTTGCTAAGGACATTAGTCTAGCTAAAAGGAAGCCAGGTGCTGTGTATCAAGATAACGGGAGAAAGGCCCTGAAGGCATTTCAGATCTCCAGGCTGTGCCTCCCATCTCGGGCACCGCAGGCGCCGCAGGCTCAGAGCTCCAGCGGGGCAGAATGTTTTGGGGGGATGGGCCCACGTAGCCCTGGGGACCCACTGCCCAGGGCCAGCTCTCAGGACTCACTTGGCTCTCTGCATTCTGGAGCAGCGCTGCCCGGCTGCCCCACCCGTGGCTCAAATAGGCCCAAGCGCGACTGACCTGATGCTCTGGAAAGTACAAGCCACAACCGCTGGTGGCACCTGTGTGCTGTTCGTTCTGTAGAAGCACAGAATGCACAAGCTACAGGGCCAGGGTGGCATCCTCCTAGATTTCAAAGGGTGTCACAAACAGCCTGGAGGCCCAGGATGAGACTTGTCATGGGCAGAGCCAACTCAGAGATCCCACTGGGGCAATGCCTCATGGAATTGGGGGGCAGCCCAGCCAGATCACAGTACTGCAGGGGCCACCAACGCAACTCTGCAGACATGAGACTCCAACCTGAGGGTTCACCCGGAATAGGTGACCTGAGCCAGCAAAGCTATAGGAATGGGGCTACCTGAAGCCTTGGGGTCTGACCCCCCCCCAATCCCAGCATGCCCAGGGTATGGGACATGGGGTCAAAGAGATTCTCTAGCTTTAAGACTTATTGTCACCTTCCCTGTTGGAGTCTGGACTTGCTGGGCACCAGTTGCCCCACCCCTTCTTGGCTCTCTCTGTCTTTTAGAATGGCAACATTTAACCTGCAGCCTTGGGGCCACATGTGGCCTTGTGGATCCTTGAGTGTGGCTTTTTGACTGAATCCAGATTTTACAGGATAATTCCTTTTAATAAAGGGATTTGTTCTGTGAAGTTTGGATTCAGTCTAGGGGTCACACTTGCATCTGGAGGGCCACACATGGCCTTGTGGCTGCAGGTTCCCCACCCTGGATTACTGTTGTATTTTAGAAGTATGTAACTTGTTCATTTCACAGCCTCACAGGTAGAAGAATTTGCTTCAAGATGAATCCTGCCTTGGGTCTCACCCATGTCTGATTCAGATAAGACTCTGGATTTTAGACTCGAGTTGGCGCTAGAATGAGTTAAGAGTTTAGGGCTGTCGGGATGGAATGAATGTATTTTGCATGTGAGAACACAAATTTGGGGGCCTGGGCAGAATGCTATGGTTTGCATGTGTTCCCCAAAGTTCATGGGTCAGAAACGTAATCCCCAATGCAACAGTTTTGAGGTGGGACGTTTAAGAGGCAATTAGATTATGAACGCTCTGCCCTCATGAGTGGATTAATGCTGTTGTGGCAGTGGGTTTGTCACTGTGACAACAGGTTTGTTGTGAAAGTAAGTTTGGCGTTCTCTTGCTGTCAAGCTGTTGTTCTTCTTTTTACCCTGGGATATGTCCTTAATGTTGGACTCTTCAGACTGCAAAATTGAGAAATTGTTTTATTTTTAATTTTACAGATACATAATGATTATATATATTCATATGGGTATGTGTGACATTTTCAAAGTAAATACTGTATAGTGATCAAATCAGGATAATTGGGATATCCATTACCTCAAATACTTATTTGTGATAAGAACGTTCTACTCTTCTCATTATTTTAAAATATACAATCAATCATTAGAGTTGCCCTATCTTTCTAGCAAACACTGCATCTCATTTCTTCTATCTAACTGTATTTTTGTACTCTTATTCAGCCTGTCTTCATCCCTCCCCGCTACCCTTCCCAGCCTCTGGGAATCATCATTCTACCACCTCTATGTGAAAACATGCAAATTTGTCTTGCTGTGCCTGGCTTATTTCACTTAATATCCTCCAGTTCCTCCCATGTTGCTGAAAATGACAGGATTTAATTCCGTTATATGGCTGAATATCACTACATTATGTGTATATACCACATTCTCTTTATCCACTCATCTGTTGATGGACAACTTACACTGATTCCACATCTTGCTATTGTGAATAGTGCTGCAATAAACATGGAAGTGCAAGTCTCTCTGGTACACTAATTTATTTTTTTGATGTATACATAACAGTGGAATTGCTGAAATTCTGAATCGTATGATAGCCCCTTCAACTTTTTGTTGAACCTCCATACTCTTCAATAGTTATATTATTAATACTTTTCATTCCCAACAACATAGGAAAGTTCCCCTTTTTCCACCTCCTCACCAGCATCTATTATTGCCTGTATTTTTTATAAAAGCCATTTTAATGAGGGTGAGATATCTCATTGCAGTTCTTCTATTTCTGATTAGTGATGATATGGCCATTTTTTCATATGCCTGTTTGGCATGTGTATGTCTTCTGAGATGTGTCTATTCATATCATTTGCCCACTTTTTAACTGAATTATTTGGTTTCTTTTGCTATTGAATTTGAGTTCCTTACATATTCTAGTTATTAACTCCTTGTCAGCTGAATAATTTGCAGATATTTCCTCCATTTCTATAGGTTAGCTCTTCACTTTGTTTCCTGTGCTGTGCATAAACTTTTTAACAGAAATAGAAAACATAATCTTAATACTGATATGGAACCACGAAAGACCCAGAATAGCCAAGGCAGCCCTGAGCAAAAAGAACGAAGCTGGAGACGTCACATTACTTGATTTCAAATTACTCCACAAAGCTATAATAACCAAAATGGCATAATACTAGCATTAAAACATAGACCAATGGAACAGAATAGCAAACTCAGAAATAAATTCCCATGCATTTATAGTCAACTCATATTTTTTGCAAAGGTGCCAAGAACATACACTGGGGAAAGGAGTGTCTTCAATAAAGAGTGTTGGGAAAATTGGATATCCATGTGCAGAAGAATGAAAGCCCCTTCTCTTTCCATATACAAAAAACCCCAAATCAAAATGGATTAAAGACTGAAATATAAGACCTGAAACTATAAAACTACTAGAAAAAGAAAACCATTGGGGAAATGTTCCAAGACATTGGTCTGAGCAATGATTTCTTGAGTAAGACCTCAAAATCACAGGAAAAAAAGCAAAATGGACAAATGGAATCAAATTGAGAAATTAAGTTATCCAATCTGTGGTATTGTTATCACAACACAAAACAGACTAGGGCACATGTAGTAAAATATTTAAAGTGTTGACAAAAAATCCTTAGCATTCCATATCCAGTGAAATCTCCCAATATCCAGAAAAATCCCCCAAGAGTAAAGAAAAATGTTTTTCAATGCAAACAAAATCTGAAGGAATTCATTGCCAAAAGACTTACCTTGCAAGAATTGGTCCTTCAACAAGGAAAACAATATAGGTCCTAAACTCAGATCTGTATAAACAAAAAAAAGCAGAAGAAACGAGTGAAGGTAAAACCTTATTTTTATTCATAATTGATTTAAAAGATAGCTGGTTGTATGTGGTATATGTATACCATGGAGTACTATTCAGCTATAAGAAACAACAGTCATCTAACACCTCTTGTATTTTCCTGGATAGAGCTGGAACCCATTCTATTAAGTGAAGTATCCCAAGAATGGAAAAACAAGCACCACATGTACTCACCAGCAAATTGGTATTAACGGATCAACACCTAAGTGGACACATAGGAATAACATTATTGGACAGAGTGTCGGGCAGGCTGGGGGGAGGGGACAGGTATATACATACATAATGGGTGCGATGTGCACCAACCAGGGGACGGACACGCTTGAATCTCTGACTTGAGGGGGGAGGTTGGCAAGAACAATATACATAACCTTAACAGTTGTACCCCCATAATATGCTGCAAAATAAATAAATAAATAAAAGATAGCTGGTTGTTTAATGATAATGTATTTAGTTGTTATACTATACGAATAAGTAAAATGAAATAAAGCAATGTCAGTATTGAGTTATTATAGTACACAAATAAATAAAATGAAGTAAAGCCACAATGCCACAAGGGATGGGAGGGAAGAATTAAGAGTATTCTGCAGAGCGGGTTGTGTGGTGGCTCCCAAAATGTATGTCCACGTCCTTGTCTTCCTACCCAGATGTGGTGTTCAAGAGTGTCGGCTGGTCCTTTTAAATCAGCTTTTCCAGGGGTGACTTTTCTCCTTGAGTCCAATTCTCATCCAAGATGTTCAAGCAGTTTACCCAGACAGTGCTTGTATAAGACAGGGTGGGGAAGGCCAGTGGCCTAGGCCAGATTCGGTCAGGGATCAGACAACTGCCTGAACAGAAGAGTCTCTGTCTAGAGACCACGCTCAAGTTTGGGGGATTCCCTCTTTGTTATACCTGCACTCAGTCTGGATCAGTCAAAAAGTGTTTACTTTGTGGAGGGAGTTTAAGGTATTCTTGTAAGGGTAAGCTTTAAGGGTTATGAGAGTTGCACCTGTGCTGAAAAGGTCTTGCCTCCTGGAAATTCCCGGGCCGGGTTAGACATCCCCGGAGCAGGCTGCACCTGCTCCCAAGAGGCGCACAGCGCCAGCCTTGCAAGATCTATGGCTGTTATCAAGATGGTAGCCAAAATGTGTCTCGTATTGTGTACTGCACTAAACCCCATAAACGATGTTACCTTACTTGGGAAAAGGGTCTTTGTGCATGCAATTAAGTTAAGGATATTGAAAGGAGATCACCCTGAATTAGCTCGGGGTGGTGGGGGCTACATCTGATGACAAATGTCTGTATCCCAGATGGCCCTGTCTGTTTTTCTGTGTACCAACAGGGCAGAGAATGTGGTTACACAGTCGAGAGCCAAAGAATTCCTGGATCCATGAGAAACTATGAGAGACAAGGAAAAATTTTCTCCTAGAGTCTTCAGGGGGAAAGCAGCTGTGCCAACACCTTGATTTCAGACTTATGGCCTCCAAAGCCATGAGAATACATTTAAGTCACTGAGTTTTTGGTACTTGTTATACATCCACAAGAAACTAACATACTCTGAAGCACCTGCACTATGTGTGAAGCAAAATACTGCTATTTGGAGGTGCAATTATATTATTTTGAAATGTATACTGTAAGCTCACTTTTAAAGTATAATTGATATACTTCAGGGAAAAAATAAAATGGACTCATTTAAAATGTGTATTTAACACCGTGAAGGCAAACAATTACTCTGGCACGCGCTATAACGGGTTATAAACATGTTATAACAGGTTATAAACATATAACCTGTTTATGTTATAAACAGGTTTATGTTATATGTTATAAACATATAACGCTATAACAGGTTATAAACATATAGACATTTGCTTTGGATTTAACTGTTCCTGCAAAATCCATATATTGAACCTTTGACCCTCAGTGTGGCTATATTTGTAGACAGGGTCCCTAAGAAGGCAATTAAGATTAAGTGAGATCATACAGATGAGACTTGGCCCATACATTAGCATCCTTATAAGGAGAGGTGGCAGGAAGGGAGCAAGCTCCTGCTCCTCTGCCCTGTGAGGATACAGAGAAAGTGGCTTTCTGCAAGCCAGAAAGAGAGACCTCGCCAAGCTCTAAACTGATTGGCACCTAGATCTTGACATTCTCAGCCTCCATAACTCTGAGAAAAAGATATGAAAGCTACCCGGTCTGCGGTATTATTTTGTTATGGTAGCCAGAGCAGAGAAAGACATTACAAACACCACTCTAAATGCAAATGGTCTAAATACACCAGCTGATACACAGGAATTTGAGTCAAAGTAAATAAAGCAAGGTCCAGCTATAGCTTGTCTACAAATACTGTCTACATTATTCCAGAAACCACTTTTAAAATGTCCATATATTTATATTTAAATAAAAGAGTGTAAGATATACCATTCCAACAATAAAAGCTGGAATAGCTACATTAATTTCAAAGTAGACTTCAAAGAAAACTATCAGAGATAAAGATGGGCATTAAATAATAGTAAACGATCAATTCTTCAAGATGACATAATCTTAATGGATTGACCTAACAAGAGAACATCAACATATGAGACAAAGATTGAATGTAAAAGAAAAAATTAAGTAGAAAATAAGAATGATACTGCTGTTGAGGTCAACTGGAATCAACTTGATCTAACCAGAATTTATATATCTTCCCACAACAGTAGAAAACACATTGCTAAGCTTGCACAAACTTCCCCCAAATAGACCACATTCCACATTCTGGGCTATAAAACATCTTAAAAGAATAAAAGCCAAACAATGTCATCAGATCACAATAGAATTAAACTAAAAATTAAAGGTACCTAGAAAAGTTTCCAACATTTGGAAATAACACATGGCTCAGATCTCAAGGGAAATTTAAAATATTTTCAACTTAATGAAGACAATTTATCAATTTGGGGGATAAAGCAAAAGCAGTACTCAGGGAAATTCACAGCATTAAATGCATATATTAGAAAGGAACAGTCTAAACATCATAACCTGAACTTGTATCTCGGAAAACTAGACGAATAAGAATTTTACACCTATAACCAGATCAGAGCAAAAATCAATTAAATTAAAATCAGGAAAATAATTGAAATTCAAAGCCAAAACCTGGTTCTTTGAAAAGTTCAATAAAAGCAGTAACATTCTAGCCAGCATAATCAAGAAAAACAAAAATCACCAATACTAGAAACATGGGTCATCACTGATTTTAACATTAAAAGGATATTAAACATTAAAAGGATAATAAAGGAATACTGTTAATCTAGGACCACAAATTTGATAATGTAAATGAAATTTACCAAATTTCTTGAAAGACGAACTACTAAAAATCATCTAAGGAAAAATAATCTGAATAGCCCTCGAACTATTAAATTTAATAACTTTCAGAAAAGAATGTATCAGACAGATAGATTTTTTGGTGAATTTTTTCAGACATTTACGTAAAAGATGGTACCAATTCACCAGTCTTCTCTAGAAGATGGAAGGGGAGGGTCAGATAATACTAAAGACAGATAAAGGTACCCTATGAAAGGAAAACTGCAAACTTATCTCCCATGCATGTAGATGTAAAAATTCTCAAGAAAACAGCAAATTTAATCCAACAATGTATCAAAAGAATTATACACCATGGCCAAGTGAGATTTATGTCAGGTAAGGATCTGCCACATCGAACTAAAGAAAAAAATTATAGAAATTGTGGAAAAATCATTTCATGAAGTCCGACATGCTTTAGTGGTTAAAAACTCTCAGGAAACAAGGGACAGAAGGATATTTTCTCAATTTGATAAAGAACTTCTACAGTCATGCAGCGAGTATTGTCACTAATGGTGAGAAACTGAGCACTTTCCCTCTGCCTGCACTTGGGAAAAGTGCAGAATGTCCTCTCACCAGTCAACATTGTACTAGAAATTCCTAGTCCATGCGATATAGTGAGGGTAGGTCCTAAAAGTACGTGGATTAGAAAGGAAGATAAACTGCCTTTTCTCACAGATGACGTAATTATCTATGTAGAAAATCCCAATGAATAAACAAACTCTTGGTAACAAGTATAGCAAGTTTACTAGTCAGGGTTCTCTAGGGACACTGGATGTGGTAGGTGTGTGTATAAAGATCTATTTCAAAGGATCAGCTCGTGACTGTGAAGGCTGGAAGGTCCCAAATCTTCAGGGTAGATGGAAGGCTAGAGCCCCACGGGAGGGTCAGTGCTGCGGTCTGAGTGCAAAGGCCACCAACTTAGGACTCAGACAAGAGCCAGTATTGCAATTCAAGTCTGACGGCCGTTTGCTGGTGAATTCTCTCTAGTTTGCGTGTGTGCGGGGGTGGGCGAGGTCAATCCTTTGTGCTATTCAGATCTTCAACTGCCTAAATAAGGCCCATCCACATTATGGAGGGCAATTTATTCAAAGTTCTCCAACTTAAATACTAATCTCATTCAAAAACACTTACTAGAAATCTAGGATATTTGACCAAATATCTGGGGACCATTGTCCAGCCAAACTGACACACAAAAATAACTATCAGAGGAAGGTCAAAATTGACAGACTTATGTATAAATCTAAGAAAACACGTACATGATCTATATGCAGAAAAATACAAATCACTGAAAATCAAATTTAAATGGAAATATTCCATCCTAATGGACTAGAAGACTCAATATATTTAAGATGTCAATTTTTCCGAACTTTTGTCTATGGATTCAATTCAATACCTTTTAAAACCCCAGCACCATATTTTGTAGATTGTTTCTAAAGTTTACATAGAAAGGCAATTCTCCTACAACTGCAAATACAATATTAAAGAAAAATAAAATTGGATGACTCGTATTAACCAATTTCAAGACCTACTATAAGGCTACAGTACTCAAGGGTGTTGGCAAATTAACAGAAATATAAAGAAACAGAATAGAAATCCCAGAAATTGACCCACACAAATAAAATTAGCTGCACTTTGACAAAGAAGCAAGGCAATTTAATGCAGACAGGATGTATTTTTGACAATACTGCTGGAACAGTTAGATATCTATATGCCAAAAATAAACCTGGACACAAACCTTATACCTTACATAAAAATCAAAATGGCTTGTAGACCTGAATATAAAACACAAAGTCCTAAAACTTGTGGGGAAAAAAGAAACATAGATTCCAGTGTGGCCTCGCTGAAAAAAAAACAGAAAATCTCCATGATTTTTATTTTGGTAAGGAGTTTTCAAATATAATGTCAAAAGCGTGATCCACCGGCCCACAGACCTCCCGGCCGGCGCACAGGCGCGGACCGCAAGGACCCGGGAAGGCTGCCCGCCTCCCGGAACTCAGCCCCGGCCACGTCGCCGACCTTCTCCTCCTTTGCCCGCCGCGCCGGAGCTTCGGAGGACGGGAGCCTCGTATAAAAGCGGCCGCCAGAGGGAGCCCGAACACGACCGGCGCCGGCCACCAGACGTGTCCTCGAAAACCGCGGGGCAACCCCTCGGGAGACCATCGTTTCAGAGTCCGGAAGGGCCCCGGAAGGCATCACACGCGGTCCCCATACTCCCCACGGGCGCGATATCCCACAAGGGAAACGCGGCTCCACATAAGAAAATCAGTCAAGGCCGGGCGCGGTGGCTCACGCCTGTAATCCTAGCTCTCTGGGAGGCCGAGGCGGGCGGATTGCTCGAGGTCAGGAGTTCGAAACCAGCCTGAGCAAGAGCGAGACCCCGTCTCTACTATAAATAGAAAGAAATTAATTGGCCAACTAATATATATACAAAAAATTAGCCGGGCATGGTGGCGAATGCCTGTAGTCCCAGCTACTTGGGAGGCTGAGGCAGGAGGATCGCTTGAGCCCAGGAGTTTGAGGTTGCTGTGAGCTAGGCTGACGCCATGGCACTCACTCTAGCCTGGGCAACAAAGCGAGACTCTGTCTCAAAAAAAAAAAAAGAAAGAAAATCAGTCAAAATAATACACCGGGATGATAACATAAAGGAAGAAAACAGCACGATCATATCAATACAGGCAGAAAAAACATCGAGCACAATTCAGCATCCCTTCGTGATATAAACACTCGGTTAACTAGGAACACGAGGAAACTTCCTCAACACGATAAAGGCCATACGTCGAAAGCCCACCGCTAACATCACACTCGATTTTGAAAGAGCGGATGTCAGGGCCGCTCTATCCACTTCTAGTCCACACATTATTCTTCTGGAAGTTCTAGCCAGAGCAGTGAAGTACAAAAAATAATAATAAAAGGCATCGAGAAACGACGGGTCACTGCATCTACATTGTCAAAGAAAGATTAACAGTAAGATTTTCTTTTAAACTTATTGGGTGTCAGATATATTTGCTTCCTCTTTATTCCATACTTAAAATTCTTTAATAGGCATCGTTATCAAATCAACTTACAATCTTATACTTTCTAACTCTCATGTCTGCCACACTCAATTTCATGGTGGTCATCTACCTTATTCTGGTATTTTCCCAGGGATACTTTCACCAACTAAAACATTTTACTGAGGTTATACAAAAATTATGTTTCTTAAATTTATTTCTTACTGTTTGGGATAGATAAGCAGTTCGCTTTTCTAACAGTGCAAACTTTTTTCTTTTTCTATTCACTTTTGCTCATAATCTTTTAAATTATTACTTAAACTCATTTTTTCTTGTAATTTCTAATCTATTTAAACCAGTAACAAAGAAGAAACTATGCTAAAATAATGATATCAAACTTCTTTCTTCAGCTTTGTATTAATAGACCCACAGTCCGCTTTCAAATATGCAACGGCTATTCAAGTATTCTGCCACTGCGTGTTACAATTTACCACCATCCTAGCTTCCTATCCGCTTTCATCTTTATCCAGTCCCTGATTTATAAGCCCAGAAACTTTCTTTTCCGTGTAATTTCAGAGTTAACAATTTTCCTATTAGATAAGTTACCTGGGCTCTGGTACATTGACAACTAAACCATACAATTCAACAGCTGACTTCAACAAAAATTTGCTTCTTATCCATTCCGATTGTAATGTGTGCCAGAGAGAGGTTCTTTTGGAGTCTTCCAAAAAAAATGACTCAAAAATTTAGACTTTTTATGTATAATATCACTATCTTCAACATAACTCCCATGATTACTGTGTAGAGGAGATTGTGGAGGATCAAAACACAAGCCTCATGTCTAGAACACCCTAGACGTGAGCCCAACCTGATAACTGCAAGTGAGGCTGGCAAATAGAGTACCTGTGTGGAAATAGTTAATGAGTTTGATGAGCATCTTGTTAGTTTTGTGACCCACGAATACCTACAAAATCTTAATATGCAAAATTTTAAGTTAACAGCAAGCACTGAGGTCTAGAGGGAGGAGAGATTATGAGATATGAGAAGCTGTTTTAAAAGTTCCAATATGACTGGAAAGAAGTCGGACAGCAATCATTCTACCACTAATTGTCATGTAACCATAAGATACTCACAGGGGCAAATTTCTGAATGAAATTTTCTTTTTTGAGAAACTTGGGGACTGCCCTAGAATTATTACATAGATTTTTATTTGACTGATGTAAATTATCCTTTATATAGGTAAACAAGTAATCATCAAATGTCAGCAAATTTATAGGGTTTATCCTAATGTAATTTTACTAGAGGTGCTACCAATTTTACACTCATCTAATCGTATTGCATTTTTGTAATTAAACCAGATAAACAGCAGTCCAAAACATTTTAAAATAGGATTACTCTTTTGAACTGGATATTTTTGAACTCATACTTTTAAGCTTCCGCAAGAGCATAGCTTTATTATCATTGCAAAATAGACCTTGCCCCTCAGAGTCATTTGCCTGATGATTTCTGTGTTTAAAGCTGTGGCTGACGGACTCTTGAGGTTTCTAGCACTGCTTCGGCTGCCTACATCTAGTCGGGACCGATGATACCCGGGCTATGATGGCAACAGTTGAGCACTCGAGTGAATGATCCTTCTGATAGATTACATTTGCATTGTGACTTTACCGTAAATGTAATTTGAGAGGATTGTCCCTTGTTTCCGGTAAGTGTTGTGACTTGATGATGATAATATGTCACACTGGCTTGTCTATTCTACTTGGAAAAAGGCATGGAACTGTCATAGGCGAGAGGGCATGTGGTTCATCATCTACATTAAACACCAATGATTTACAAAAAAAAAAAAAAAAAGCATGATCCATAAAAGGTAAATTAGACCTCATTAAATTTTGAATGTTTGCCATTTGAAAGATACTGTTAAGAAAAACAAAAGATCGGGTGTGGGGCAGGTGGGAGGGGAGGAGGGGTGTATTTACATACACGGTGGGTGCCATGCACACCATCTGGGGGTGGACACGCTTGAAGCTCTGACTCGAGGAGGGAGGGAAGGCAAGGGTGATGTATGTAACTTTAAGGTCTGTACCCCCAAACATTTAATATGCTGAAATAAAAAAAATTCTCAAGCAAAAATAAATGAAAAGACAAGCTACATTCTGGGAGAAAATATTTACAAACACATCTGATAAAGAGCTTGTATCCAAAATATACAAAGAATCCTTAAAAACTCAAGGATTAAACAACTGCAGGAGGTCTCTTTATATCTAAAGAAATATAAACATAGCACACTTTTTAGAAGTTAAGAAAATGTCTATAATAGTCAATTCCATGTATTAGATCAGACTTCCAATAAATTTCTGAAAACACACAAAAAAGTGGATAAATGACCTAAACCGACACCTCAAACACATCCAGAGGGCAAATAACTATAAGAATTGCTATTTAAAGTACACTGAGATACTTATTAGAATAGCTAAAATCCATAAACCTGGCAATACCAGTTCCTGGTGAAGATGCTGAGTAATGGAAAATCTCAAATTCCTTGGAATACAAAGTGGCACAACCAAGTCACAGATTCTTACAAAACTAAACTTATCATACAATTCAGCAAGCAGGTTCCTAGGTATTAACCCAATTATGTTTGAAACATATGCCCTCATAAACCCATATGCAAATATTTATGGCTGCTTTATTTTTTGATTTTTTTTTTAAGGCAAGACAACATGGGATTTTAAGCTAATGAGGAAAGATGGATTTTTTTTTTTTTTTTTTTTTTTTTTTGCTATTTCACAACATCAGACATTACAATCAGTATCTGGCAAAGCCTGTTCTTTCTACACCTGCATTTGGCTGTGTGCTCACTGAAGGTGCCTTGTGTCACTTCAGTCCTCCTGCCCGTAGGAATTGTAAGTTACCTCACTGAGTCTGTCCACAATCATAGTAATTATAATAGCATCAGTTTGGGCTGTAGAGCTATAACTACTATCAGAGGAATCGTAACTCTCCATCATGCCATATTCTTTGTCATAGTCATACTGTCCATAGTTCTCTCCTACTCCAGGCTGATGGTGGTGGAGGTCTGGACCTAGTTGGGGGGGGGGGGGCTCCTCTTGCTCTAGGAGTTTGAAGTCCTCTAACCTGACTCACTGGCCCAGGGGCGGAAAGGATTCTCCTAGGAGTTGGCATCACTCTTGGTACACCAACTCCAACAGGCTGGGCTGTGACTTCTGCCCTTTCCCTGGTTAGTCTGGGGTTGGTAGACCTCTTGTATATGAGGTAGGTTTCCCTTGAACCATTGGAGTATTGGCATTTTCGGCATCACCATTCCAACATGTTCATTCCTGGGGCCGTGCTTGCCTGATCTCATCACTGTAGTCAGGGATATGAACTTTTTGATTTCTCTCAAAACATGCCCCATCCAGGCATAAGCCACTGCAAGTCACAAAAACAATTCAATGAGAACAAGATGATCCTGGAGGTGGAAGTACTTTGCTTCTCCACTTTTCCTTAATTGTTCTCTCACCAAAACTCTCCCAGGGATGGACGTTTTTGTCAAGGTTTCTTCTTTTTTTATTTGAAACAGGATTTTTAAAAAAATGTTCAGCGTATTACAGGGGTACAAATGTTTAGGTTACATATATTGCCTTTGCCCCACCGAAGTCAGAGCTTCAAGCCTGCCCATCCCGCAGACAGTGCACACCACACCCATTAGGTGTGAATATTCGCATCTACTCCTCCCCACTTCTGCCTGCCTGACATCCAGTGAACGTTATTAGTATATGTGCATGTAAGTGTTGATCACTTAAAACCAATTTGATGGTGAGTACACATGATATTTGTTTTTCCATTCTTGTGATACTTCACTTTGTAGAATGGGTTCCAGGTCTATTCAGGAAAATACAAGATGTGCTACAACACTGTTGTTTCTTAGAGCTGAATAGTACTCCATGGTATACATATACCATGTTTTATTACTCCACTCATGAATTGATGGGCACTTGGGTTGTTTCCACATCTTTGCAATTGTGAATTGTGCTGCTATAAACATTGGAGAACAGATGTCTTTTTTATAGAATGCCTTTTTGCCTTTGGGCAGATGCCCAGCAATGGGATTGCTGGAACAAATGGTAGTTCTACTTGTAGCTCTCTGAGGTATCTCCATATTGCTTCCCACAGAGGTTGCACTAGTTTGCAGTCCCCCCAGCAGTGTAGGAGTGTTCCTATCTTTCCACATCCACACCAGCATTTCTTGTTTTGGGACTTTTTGATAAAGGCCATTCTCACCGGAGTTCAGTAATATCCCACTGTGGTTTATGAAAGTTTCTTCCTGAAAGAAAGCTTTCAGACACTTGCCACGTGGACCCAAAAGTTTCTGCACAACGTTGAGCTTAGGGACCCGCTTTGCAGGAATTAGCACTTTCTGTCCCAGCTTCATGTTCTTGTTAATCACTCCATCCGCCTACTTGCCTTCTCCTTTGTGACACCGTGACAGAGCACTCTTGAAGGAGGGCTTCAGGGAGCGCTTCTTGGCCATGGGCCGGCGCAGGTGTCCCGGCGCAGGTGTCCCCATGCTTGCTGGCGGCGGGCACAGACCGGCAGAGCGGACGCAGCGGCGGCCCAGCAGCCCTCAACCTGGCCAGGCAGAACCACAGCACGAGGCCCGCAGAGCTGCGCCCGCTTTATTTAGAATTGCCCCAAACTGGACAACCAGGATGTCCTTCTATAGGTAAAGAGAAACTATGGTATCAGATGCCATAGTTGATATGGTATGATATCAATAACTAAAAAGGAGAATATTCAGTAACTAAAAAGAAATGAGTCATCAGTCCCTGAAAGAGGACATGGATTCATCTTAAATGTATACTTCTAAGTAAAAGAAGCCAGTATGAAAAAGCTACGTAATGTATGTGTTGGTAGGGGGCAGGTTGAATTGATGAAGCAATGAGAATATTTTAGGGTAGTAAAATCATTGTGTATGATCCTTTTTTATTTCAAAATATTAAGGAGGTACAGATGTTTTTGATACATGGCTTGATTCCAGACTATAAATGTGCCCATCACCTGAATAGTGTTCATCGTACTCATTAGGTGGGTTTTTACCCTCCCCTCCTCCCTCCTGCTTGATTTCCAATGACTTTTACTTTCCTCTGTGTACATGTGTGCTCATTGGTTAGTTCCAATTTATTAAAGGGTACATGTGGTGTTTGTTTTTCCATTCTTGTATGATCCTTTAGTGGCATATACAACATATTAAGAACTGCCAACCCCCAAAGAGCTTTACAACACAAAAGCTAAACCTTAATGTTCACAATTTTAGGAGATTGAGAGACTCCTGGATTGAATTTGGAATATGATAAAGTATCCTAAATGTATTACAAATGTATGGATGCAAGGAAATAATGTGCTGAACTAAGTGACTTTAAAAATGAGTGAAGTGCTCAGACTTGGGGGGGGAGGGAGGAGTGGGCATTGATTGAAACCTTAAAATCTGTACCCCCATAATATGCCGAAAAAAAAAATAAAATTAAAAAAATGAGTGAAGTATGTAAGATTAAAGGCAAAAAGAAATATACATACTCACTGTACTTTAACTGATAAAGTTGTCTGCCCTGAGGTGTGTGGGCTCATGATTCTGAAACCAGTGCAGGTATGTACTAGAATTGAACAGTTAAGTGAGTGGATGACGAATGATGGAGTCAAGCTTTCTCACTGTTAGGGAGGGCACAGAGAAGCAAAAGGGAAAAGCTAGAATGACCATGTGGTAATGATTAGCGTTGGAAGCATCCATATGAGCTTATGTTTCACTTAATGTATGCAAATGGTAACAAATATTTATATATGCCTGTATATATGCAAGTTACTATAGACATATATATCACCTTGCTCTGTCAGCTAAGCAAACCTAAGGGGGAAAAAACAGTACAAATAAATACACCTAGTGTCCGTTCATGTATAATACCATTCTCTAATAAAAATAATCAAGACTCCTTGGTGAATGGCTGATTCTAGTACTGTAGCAGGAAATACACAAAACGAGCATGGAGTATCTTACAGTGTTAGAAAGTAAAGAAGTATCCAAAATAAAAAGCATGAAGGTAACAATGGGAGGTGATGGATGGAAACTTGCTTGTCTGTAGTAAGCATTTTACTGTGCATATGTGCCTAAAAGCGTCATGTCGTGGCATCAGCAAGATGATGGAATAGGAGTTAACCCGCTCATATCTGCACTCCAACAACAAGTAACCTGCACAGATCCTCAGCCAGGTGTCTCTACAGGAGCCTCAGGATTCGGATAGAAGGTTGTGAAACCCTAGTTGAACCCAGGACTTGGGAGGGTCATTTTGAGAGTACTTGCTGGCACCCAAGTGGCCCACCTGCCAATTGTTCTCTCAGGTTCAAGTCCAGAGATGGCCCGGTTCCCCAAGTTGCTTGGCTACAGTCCTGTTTGGCCTTGAGCCTGCAACCTAAACCATCTTCCAAGGGGTCTGGAAAAAAATCACACTCATTAATGCCTTGGTGGAGAGGCTCATCTGCCCACGGACATCAGTCTCAGCAGTGACAGTTTCCCTATGGTTGTTCCAGTCCTCCCCAGCTGAGGTCCTAGCTCAGAGCTGCTCACACTTGAGCCCAGTGGGAGACTCAGCCACACCCTGGAGCCCGGATTTGTTACCTACATGACAGGCTCACCAACCTGCATACTACAGCAGACCCTGAGGGGACCCAGCCTTAGCTCCAGCCCCTTCCACTGAAGTCAGGGAATTATCCTGCCTATGCCCAGCAACCTGCTGGGAGACACACACCTATCTGAGCCAGTGTGACTGGGTTCTCCAGAAGCCATCCCAAAGCAGATCCCAAGATGGTCCAGTAGAGTTCTGGCGCCTACTGTTGGAATCAAGGAACAATCTACCTGTGCAGGGACCTGCTGGATGACACACACCCATCTGAGCCAACGAGAGGGTCTCACTGGCTTCCTTTCCCACAGCAGACCCTGAGGGTGGCCTAGTCTCAACGACAGCCCCTCTCACTGCAGTTGGTCCCATCCCACCTGTGCAGGGACCTGAAGGATGACACATGCCCATCTGACCAGCATCTCACATAGCAACCTCCTCCTGGGTCTCCCCCAGGTCCATCTGGGCCACATCAGCACTGGAGCCCTCAAGGCCCTGGCAAGTGTGGCTTAGAGCACCATCTAGTGCTGAGATAGCTGCAGTGTGGTCAATGGCTCAGGGAAGACAACAGTCAGTTTATAATCCCTGGAAAGTCCTTTGAAGAAAGACAGGCACAAACAAAGCCAGACTGCAAAGACTGGAATAAATACCTAATCCCTCAATGTGGAGATGCTATCAACAGCCACAAGTGTTAAGAACATTCAAGGAAACAGGAACTTACCAACGGACAAAACAAGATGCCAGAGACTGACCCTAAAGTGGAGATGTGTGATCTCTCAGGCATTTCAAAATAGCTGCTTTAAGGTAGATTAATTAACTCCAAAACAAAAATTATTTCAGAAATTTAACAGAGAGTAAAATAATAAAAAAAAATCAAACAAATCCTAGAGGTGAAAGATACAATGAACAAAATAAAAAATGCAAAAGAGAGCCTCCAGCAGCATTGATCAAAGAGAAGAATCAGTGAGCTCAGAGTCAGAATACTTGAAAATTTTTCAGACAGAAGAAACAGAATAAAGCTTATGTAATCTGTGGGACAACAGCAAAGAGAAAATTTTGGGGATGTCAGAATTAAAGGGGTAAAGGGGAAACTGGGAAAGACAAAGGGATAGAAAACTTATACAAAGAAATAACAGAAAACTTTCCAAACCTGGAGAAGCATGAAAATATTCAGGGACAGGAAGGTCAAAGGTCTCTAATCAGATTCAATCCAAATAAGAATATCCCAAGACATATTATAATCAAAACCACTAAGGTCAAAGACAAAGAAAGCATTCTGAAAGCAGCAAGATAAAAGAAGCTAATAACATATAACAGAGATCTAATACATCAGGCAGAAAACTTCTTAGGAAAAACATACAGGTTAGGAGGGAGCAGATGATATATTCAGAGTGCTGAAGGATAAAACCCCGCCAATCAAGAATACCGTACCCAGAGCAATCACTCAGAAATGAAGGTGAGAGAAGATTTTCCCAGAAAAACAAAAGCTAAAGGCATTCATCACAAGCAGACCTGTTCTACAAGAAATCCCAAAGGAATTTATTCAAATGGAAAGAAAAAGATACTAATATTATTGTCATACTAACACTCTCCTCATGGTATGTACAACAGTTATATCTTCAGCATAAAGATTAAAACACAAAGCTGTTAAAAAATAACTCAAATAATTTAAGAGATAGGCAATATTTAAAAGTGTAAACCATGACATCAAAAATTTGAAATGTGAGAGGAGAAGGTAGTTAATGTGTACAGGGCAATTTTATTGCTTTCTTTCTGATTAAAGTTGGTATCAATGTAAAATAACTTATGACTATGGGATGTTTCTTATAAGCCTGTAATAATCACAAAGCAAAAACCTATATTAGGCTAAAAGTAAAAATTAATAAATTAAAACATGTCATATAAAATCACTTAACCACAAAGGAAGACAGTAAGGAGCCAAGAAAGAGAAGAGTTAGAGAACTATAAAAAAAAAAAAAGTAATGGCAGTAGTAAGTTCTTATCAATAATAACATTGGTTATAAATACAGTAAACTGTACAATTAAAAGCCATAGAGTGGCTGAATAGATTTTACAAAAGAGCTCACTGTATGCTGTCTACAAGAAACTCAGTTCACCTATAAGGACATACATATACTAAAAGTGAAGAGATGGAAAAATATAGTTCATCCAAATGGAAACCAAAAAGAGGAGGAGAAGCTATACTTAGACAAAATAGACTTTAAGTCAAAAACTGTAAACAGAGACAAGAACATATATCCAAAAGAAAGAAAATCAGTATATTAAAGAGATAGCTGCACTCCCACGTTTATTACAGCACTATTCACAATAGCCAAGATATAGAATTAACCTAAAGGTCCTTCAGGGATGAATGGATAAAGAAAATGTGGTATATATGCACAATGGAATGTTATTCAGCAATCAAAAAAAAATGAAATCCTGTTATTTACAGCAACATGGTTGGAACTGGAGGTCAGTATGTCAAGAGCAATAAGCCGGCCGGGCGCAGTGGCTCACACCTGTAATCCTAGCTCTCTGGGAGGCCGAGGCGGGAGGATTGTTTGAGCTCAGGAGTTCAAAACCAACCTGAGCAAGAGCGAGACCCCGTCTCTATTATAAATAGAAAGAAATTAATTGGCCAACTAATATATATAGAAAAAATTAGCCGGGCGGGCATGGTGGCACATGCCTGTAGTCCTAGCTACTCGGGAGGCTGAGGCAGGAGGATCACTGGAGTCCAGGAGATTGAGGTTGCTGTGAGCTGGGCTGACGCCACGGCACTCACTCTAGCCTGGCCAACAAAGCGAGACTTTGTCTCAAAGAAAAAAAAAAATGAGCAATAAGCCAAGCACAAAATGACAAATATTGCATGTTCACACTATCTGGGAGCTAAAAAAGGGATCTCATGCAGATAGTAGAATGGTGGTTTCACAGGGTAGGGACAGAGGGATGAAGAGAAGCTGGTTTATGGGTGTAAAAATACAGTTAGCATGAGTAAGTGCCATTATTTGATAGTATAGTAGGGTGACTATAGGTAATAATTATTGTATATTTAAAAATACTAGAAGGGAAGAATTGGAATATTCCCAACACAAAGAAATGATAAATGTTTGATGTGATGGATATCTCAATTACCCTGAATTGATCTTAACACTTGTGGCTGTTGACAGCGTCTCCACATTGAGGGATTAGGTATTTATTCCATTGTATACATTGTATACATGTATCAAAATATCACATGTACCCCATAAACACGTACTATTACATATCAATAAAAAAATAAAATTGCTTGGGGGGAGGGGGGAAATGGGCATTTATTGAAACCTTAAAATCTGTACCCCCATAATATGCCAAAATAAAAAAAAAATTAAAAAATAAATAAATAAATAAATAAAATTGCTAAGAGTAGACTAAGTATTCTCACCACAACAAATAAGTATGTTAGGTAATACAACATAAGTATTAAGTATTAAGTAGCTCCACTTAGCCATTCTACAATGTTACATATTTCAAAACATTGTACACAAAAATATATAATTTTTACTTGTTTACTAAAAAGTTAAAAAATTAAAAACATGTTGTATGCTGTTAAATTTATAATAACCCAAAATATTTTGAAACCAACAATAATAAGACAATGTCCAAGGGACACATGAGCCAACCTAAAGATGTCCAAAGCTAGAGCAATTTGATTGAAAATATGTATTGCATCATAATCCAAATTACAAAATATCTAAGCCTATACTGATATAGATAAATTGAGCAAAAAATGAGGGAGAATAGACAAATTTCTCACTCAGAAAAATTCTAAATTTATGTGGCAACTCCATATCCTTAAAGAGGTCGACTGTAACTCCTCACTCCTAAGTGTGGGTTGTACATGGTGACTTTCCACCAAACAGTACAGTATAAAAGGAATAAAGAATAACTTCACAGCGCAGAGACCCGACAAGCACTATCTCAGGCTACGTCATCAAGGTTAAAAGCATTTGCCACAATTTATATTGATATTACACATCCTTCTTACAATATAATGAGAATAGAACTTCACTTCTGAAGTCTTCCTCCCCCAAATCTATAACCCTAGTCTAATTCATGAGTAAAATATCACAGAAATACTAATTGGTGGACTGTCTACAAAATACCTGACCAACAAATCTCAAAACTGTCAAGGAAATTCTGAGACACTGCTCCCCTTGAGAGGAGCCTCAGGAGATCCAAATAACAAATGTAATGTGAAATCCTGGGTGGGGCCCTGGAGAAGGAAACGGGCATTAAAGAAAATGGCAAATATGAGTAAAGGATGAACTTTAGTTAATAATTTATCAATCAGTCCATTAATTGTAATAAATCCACCCGCTATGTTTGGAATGTTCCTCCTCGAAAATTCAGGTGTTGAAACTTAATGGCCAAGGTGATAGAATTAAGAGTTGCAATCTTTAAGAGGTGATTGGCGGGTGACTTAAGAGGCCATGGCGGGTCCTCCCTCATACATGGTACCAAAGACCATGCCGTGTTGGGTTCTCTTGCCTCCCCTGCCCACACTGCTTTCCTCCCTCCAGAAGATGCAGCCACAGGGCGCCATCTTGGAAGGGGATGGGGCCCCTCGCCAGACCTTGATCTTGGACTTGCGATCTTAGATTTTCTCACAGCCTCCATAACTGAGAAGAATTCTATTTATAAATGGCCCAGTCTGTGGTATTTTGTTATAGCTAGACAAGCAGACTGAGACCGCAAGACAGTACCGTTCTGATATAATAAGGTGTTAACGACTGAGAAAACTCGGTGTAGGGCACATGGGAACTCTGTACCATCTTTGCAATAATGTAAATAGAAAACTGCCCTAAAGTCAAAAGTTCATCCTTTTATTTACTTCTTTTAAATAAAAAGAAAGCTTTTAAAGCTTGCCTTGAGTTCAGGGTAGCTGACCTGAGCCTGTCCTTTCATTTCAAGGACAACAAGGCAGATAGCTTCACATAGCAGTCCCTGTTGGGAGTTTGGGATATTTGTTTTTCTGGGTGCCCCAACCTCGGCTTTGGAGTTCTTTTGGGTTCTGTCCTCCAGAAATGTGCAGTTATATCTCTTCTTGAAGCACCACCCTTGGGCTACTGGGGCCGCGTTGCCCAGAACTGAAAGTACCCAGGGGCCCATATCCACTCAGGCTGCCCTTAGCCAACGACTAAGGGGTACCACGCATGGATCCCCACGTCCTGTCTCCGGCAGATGTCTGACATGTCACCACTTTCCAGTTCTCTGTGTGATCAGCGGAAGCTATCCACCATAAGACCTTACCTGAAGTTTCACTCTTACTCGGATTGTCCACTTTCCTGTCCTATTTTTTCTCACTTCATTATTAATTTGCACACCTTGATGAGACATTTGCACACAAAACTACATCACAGGGAATCTACTGGAAGAGAGTAGGTACTGGAAATGGCTCTAGGAAACAGATTTAAGAATGAAATTCAGGAGCCAGATCACTCATTGACCAGGTAGCAAAATGAACCCCATCAGTGGCGGTAAATGTAGTGTTAAATGCTCCTGTTATGTCATAGCTTTGTACTAAAGCTTTCACCCATGGAGAATTGGGGTGAAATAGGGATGGAAGGGTGTGTACTGGGTTGTTTGTTGTTTTTGGCAATTACAAGCTATGGGGAAATAGTAATAAATAATAAGGACCACCGTGCAAAATGGAGAAACTGAAGAGAGAAAATGACAGTCTCAAATTAGCCAATCACAAATTTAAGACGTGCGAAAATCAGAAAGCCCTCATGATTGCATCTAGAAGAAAGAAACCACAAAAAAACTTCATTTCTTGTGACCAGAGGGCAGACGACCAAAGACCAGGCCCAGAACCCAACTGTGAGTGAGTATAACTTCAGAGAAGGCTGTGTGTGCAGTCTGAGGAAATTCCCTATGCCTGAGTGACGGTCCCGATGGGGGAGAACTGGGACCCTGGAACTTGCGATGGGGGCTTGTGTGTGGATGAACATGAAACCATTAAAGATTCAGCTCCCCTAAGGCCTCTAAGCAATATTGGCCACTTGTCCCACTAGAGAATATCATCCCTCTGCTGATGTCCATGCAGAAATTCAACTGAGGCAGATATCTTGCTGGCACAAAACTTGCCCTTTACAACTTACACCCCACTTCTGCTCCTGAACCCTAGACCAACACACTGCCAAGTCACGTGATAACCCACCTGGGGTAATGCCAATAATGTGAACAGACTAACAGAATTGTTTATAAACAAGCTACAATTACTCACCAAAATGTATAATCAGGAACCAGGACAGTGCGCCTAGGGGTGGGTCTTCAGGGCGCCGGGGCCGAGCGAGGTGGAACACCCGCTCTCCCAGGGCTGGCGATTTAAGGCCGAGGCAAGCACTGCAGGACACAGATGGTTCCGATACACTGCTGGGAGGGGTTAAGCTTTAAGGGGGGGAAGATGTCTCACGTGAAATAAGGCGGAGATGCTAGCACTGCTTTAAGGAACTGATCAAAAGACTCAGACAAGAAAGCATCCTAGATGGATCCACCATATGCACCCAGAAAACACACCAACTGACTGCATTGCTCTGGGGAGAACAGAGAATACTGTTTTCAATTGGATGAGATGTCTGGGTGGGGAGGGACTGGCATGTGCAGAGACCCGGCAATGGCTGTCACTCTAGGTGGAGGCTGATATCAGAAGAGGCTGTTACAGGGTGGTCTCATAGGCTGATAGGAATACAGAAAAGCAGGAGCTGGGAGGGATAGCAATTAACGACAAGAAACAAGGCTTATATAATCGCTGTCTTTGATGGCAAGCCACAGTGACAACCAACCTTTACCCAATGTACCCACGGGATCCCTGTTGGTGACCAATAAACCCATAGCATTCGTAGGGGCAAGATAAACAGGCAGCCAACAAAGGAATTGCACGTGCATGTAAATCTACGTATAAATACTATGCATACCGAGAGAAGGGGAGAATGAGCAGAGGGCTAGTAGAAAGTTGTGATCCCTCTCAATTTTCAGTACTAAGCCAGTTTATGGTCTGAGAACACATCAATTACAAGAGGAATAAGTCCAACTGGAGACAGATCTAGCAATTCCATAGTACCTACAGTTAATGATTTACATAAATCTGAAAAAAATCACCTGAGGAGGGATTTTCTCAGTCCTTTCCCCAAAGAAACCTATGGTCATTTCCTTGGATAACTGGTCAATGGGAAAGAACACTTATTTCCAGGGCTTTTGGGTGTAGGTCTGAGCTGGCATGATTCCAGGGGTCCCAAAGCCCCCAGATGAGAATAGGCACTTATGAAGGTCAGGTGACAAATGAAGTTCTGACCCAGTTCTGATAAATACTAGATCCAAGTGATCCAGCAGTCTACCTGTTAGTCATTTCCTCAGTTACCCAAAGCACAATCAGGATGGTCAATCTCATTCTCTGCCCGTGGAACAGAAGTCATTATCTGGCAAAACTCTAAAAATGAATGAGTAATCAAGACATTCTCAGATAAACAAAACCTGAGAGCATTTATTGCTAGTAAACTTGCCCTACAAGAAACACTAAAGAGTCTTTCAGGGCCAAATGAGTACACTAGAAGGTAACTCAAATCCATAGAAAGAAATAACAAACACCAATAAAAGTAACTATACCATGTAAAAATCAGTATTAATATATTTTGATTTCTAAGTCCTATTTTATTTCCATATATAATCCCTAAACTCTAACCCCAATGCTACCCTTGCCAAACCCCAACACCAACGCTAACCCTAAATCCCTTACTCTAATCCCCAACCCTAAGACTAACCCCTAACCCTACCCCATGCCTACACCTTACCCTAACTCAAACACCTTAACCAAAACCCTGAACCCCAAACCCTGAATTCCAAAGCTCTAGCCTGAATCCTGAAGCCCTACCCTAACTCTACTTTACATCTAATCCCTAACCAGAATCCCTATCACTAACTCCTAATCCCCAACCCGAACTTTGTCTCTAATCCCTAAACCCAAACCGTTAATCCTAACACTAAACTCCCCCACCCCCAGTCGCTGCCTACTATTTGAGACCACAGATAAAAGGGTCGGGGTGCTGCGTTTGCTTCTGTCAAGGTTCCTGCCAGGGGCCAGGCGTGGGACTCGTCCGCCCGGTCTGCCGTCCCCCGCCCCCCGCCACGATGCCCGTCGCCACCTGCACCCTGGCCAGGTCACATCTTCGATCTTGGCCTCGCCCGCGCCCTCCTCGGCAGGCGTCCCGGCCCCGTCCGCGCCCCCGTCGCCTCCCGTCCCGGGCCCCGTCCGCGCCCCCATCGCCTCCCGTCCCGGCCCCCATCCGCGCTCCCCGTCGCGTCCCGTCCTGGGCCCCGTCCGCACCGCCGTCGCCTCCCGTCCCGGCCCCAGTCTGAGCCCTCGTCGCCCCCCCATCCCGGCCCCTGTCTGCGCCCTCGTCGTGCCCCCACCAGCCCCTGTCCCGACCCCCATCCCGGGCCCCCGTCCGCGCCCCGGTCGTGCCCCCCCTCCCCGTCCTGGCGCCCGTGCCCGCCCTACTGGGCTCCAGTCCTGGCCTAAGCCCCGCCCTTGTGGACTCCCGCCCTCGCCCCATCCGGGTCTGCGCCCTCGCCCTCGCCCCATCCGGGTCTGCGCCCCGCACCCATCCTCTCGCCCCGCGTCCCTCCTCGCGCCCGCGTCCCTCCTCGCACCCCGCACCCCTCCTCGCACCCCGCACCCCTCCTGGCACACCGCACCCTTCCTCGTGTCCCGCATCCCTTCTCACCTGCTCTCGCGCTCCGCGTCCCTCCTCACGCCCTGCGCCCCTCCTCACGCCCCGCACCCTTCCTCGCGTCCCGCGTCCTTCCTCGCGCCCCGCACCCCTCCTCGCGCCCCGCGTCCTTCCTCGCGCCCCACACCCCTCCACGCGCCCCGCACCCCTCCTCGCGCCCCGCGTCCCTCCTCGCACCCCTCCTCGTGCCCCGCGCCCCTCCTCGTGCCCCGCGCCCCTCCTCGCGCCCCGCGCCCCTCCTCGCGCCCCGCGCCCTTCCTCGCGTCCTGCGTGTTTCCTCGCGCCCCGCACCCCTCCTCGCGCCCCGCGTCCTTCCTCGCGCCCCACACCCCTCCACGCGCCCCGCACCCCTCCTCGCGCCCCGCGTCCCTCCTCGCACCCCTCCTCGTGCCCCGCGCCCCTCCTCGCGCCCCGCGCCCCTCCTCGCGCCCCGCGCCCCTCCTCGCGCCCCGCGCCCTTCCTCGCGTCCTGCGTGTTTCCTCGCGCCCCGCACCCCTCCTCGCGCCCCGTGTCCTTCCTCGCGCCCCGCACCCCTCCTCGCGCCCTGCGTCCTTCCTCGCGCCCCGCACCCCTCCTCGTGCCCTGCGTCCTTCCTCGCGCCCCACACCCCTCCACGCGCCCCGCGTCCCTCCTCGCACCCCTCCTCGCGCACTTCCTCGCGTCCTGCGTGTTTCCTCGCGCCCCGCACCCCTCCTCGCGCCCCGTGTCCTTCCTCGCGCCCCGCACCCTTCCTCGCGTCCTGCGTCCTTCCTCGCGCCCCGCACCCCTCCTCGTGCCCTGCGTCCTTCCTCACGCCCCGCACCCTTCCTCGCGTCCTGCGTCCCTCCTTGCCCGCTCTCGCGCTCCGGACCCATCCTCGCGCCCCCACGTCCCTGTTCTTGCCGTCGCCCGCCGGCGCCCTGGCACATCCTTGTCAGTGTCCGTCCCGCTCTAGCCGTCCCCCGTCCTCGCACGCGCCCTTCCTTGTCGCCCCCGTCCTCGGACGCGCCCTTCCTTGTCACTCCCGTCCTCCGACGCGCCCTTCCTTGTCGCCCTTCCTCGTCCATCCCCCGCCCCCCGCGAGCGGCACCCGCACCCAGACGCGCGGCGACACCTGCGCCCCCAACCCTGCGCCCGTCCTGCGGCGGCTTGAGCGGGGACAGCCACCTCTGGGCCCTCGACCCGGCGCCCGTCCTGCGGGGACATGAGTGGGGACATGAGCGCGGACGGCGGCGCCGTGCGCACCGGCTGGCTGAGGAAGTCGCCGCCCGAGAAGAAGCTGCGGCACTTCGTGAGTGCGGCGGGGGAGGCGGCGGGGACTGGGGGCTCTGTCGGGGCTGTGCTGACGGGAGGAGTCTCTATCCAGTGGGAACTTCTTAAGCATGAAGGCAAAGTGACGATATTGTCAGATTCAAGATCGCCCCACTGGTCAGAGAGCCCAGGAGTCTGGCACCACTGACCATGTCCGTGTCCCCGTGCCTTCATTTCCCCGCCTGAGAAGTGAGGACAGCGGACCTAAGCTGTTACGTTGTCCTGAAGATGCAAAACAACTCCAGTAAAAGCCTCAGTACTGTGCCTTATACCTAGCAAATACCCGCTTGGAGAAAAATAGCATCTGCCTGCAGTGACGCAAAAGAGCCACCTCAGCAGTGAGCCTCGGGGAGGGCCGCTGTGCAGGTTCGCAGTGCGGATGCAGAGGGTTTCAGGTAAATTACAGGTGACACAAGAGTGTTGGGGGGATGAAGACTGCAGCTGAGCAAGCAGCAGCTTTCAGGCATCTGCCTGTAGATTTGGGTGTTGTATTCCGTGTCCACCTCAGTTCCATCTGTGCACGGCCACCCTCACCGTTGTTCCTCTCATCTCCCCCCACCCAGATAATTCATGTCAGTCAGGCAACATGGGCAGAAGAGCAAGCAGAGCCCCTGAAATCAGGCTGCAGGGTTTCAATTCTGGCTTTGCCACGTATTTGCCCCAGGTGTTTGTATAATGCAAGGAATGCAAGGGTGGATTAACGCTTGAAAACAGAATGGTGTGGTTCATGCAGTTAAAATAATAAAGGAGAAAACTCACTTGATCATCTCAATAGATACAAGAAAGTATTTGACAAAACTTCAGAAAAAGATTAGGAAGTTACTTATGTCACTGAAAATCCTACAACAGCTAATGTGATTTTGACTTATAAAATACTGACTGCTTTGCCCTAAGGTCAAGAGCAAAGCAAGGATGTTTGTGCTCACAACTTTTATGGGATGTTGGACTGGAGTTTCTGGTCAGTGTAACAAGGTAGTAAAAAGAAATAAAAAGGCATGAAGATTGTAAAGGAAGAAATAAAATTGCCTTTATTCTCCGAAGACATGATTGTATACAGAGGAACTTCTAAGAAATCTACCCCTAAAATTCCATATCACAACTAAGTGAATTTAGCAGGATCACAGGAGTAAAGGTCAATATACAAACTTTGTTGCCAGTACATAGAAATACAGTTGCATAAGCAGAAAATAAAATGAAATACTGTTAATTATAGAATGAAAACATAAAATATTTGAAAATAAAACTATATGTAGTATCTCTGCTTTGAAAACTACCAGACATTGCTGAGAGAAATTAAAGAAGACCTAAATAAATTGATAAATGTGCCATGTTGGTGGGTGGAGAGACTCAATATTGTTAACACATTAGTCTTTCCCAAATTCAGCTTGAGTCAATGCAGTCAAAACCCAGTTTCTGGCCTGGTGTGGTGGCTCACGCCTGTAATCCTAGCACTCTGGGAGGCTGAGGCAGCCATCAGGAGTTCGAAACCAGCCTGAGCAAAAGCAAGACCCCATCACTGTAAGGTTTGTGTTGGCGAAAGACGCAGAGAGGGAGAGAGAGAGTGGGGCCAAACATCGTGGCTTTACTGAGTGCTCCCGGGTGAGGTTCACGGGTCCTAAGAGAGGGGGCCCTGAGAAGCCACACTGCCCGGGACTGTGAGCTGGCTTTTATAGGGGGTTGGCCGTTATTTTTGGCAGTCTCTGGGGGCTTCGGGATGGGTCCGGGCAGGATGCTTTGCACCAGGGCGTCTTCCTGCTTTGTCTTGGCCGACAGGATGTGGTTAGGACTGCATCGGCAAGAGCTGCAGTTTCAGCTAGGCTCCAAGGGCAGGGGGAGGTAAGGGGGAGGGAGGCAGGTCACCAGCCTTACATCTACTAAAAAAAAAGAAAAAGAAATTAGCTTGACAACTAACTAACTAAATATATATATATATATATATATATATATATATATATATATATATACTTGCATATATATATATTTAGTTTGAGATATATATATATATATATATATTTTTTTTTTTATCAGCCGGGCATGGTAGCACATGCCTATAGTCCCAGCTACTCGGGAGGCTGAGGCAGGAGGATCGCTCGAGCCCAGGAGTTTGAGGTTGCTGTGAGCTAAGCTGACGCCACAGCACTCTAGCCCGGCAACACAGTGAGACTCTGTCTCAAAAAAAAGGAAAAAAAACCAGTTTCTTTGTACTCAAGATCTCGGAATGAGTGAGTTTGAATGTTAGATTTAGAAGCCAGGTCTCCTGAGTTCCAGTCTAGAGCTAGAAAACAATTTCTCATCTTCTCATTGCATTCCAACAGAAATTTCTTTAAGAAAGCCATTTTATCGTATCGTCAGCTCAACCAGTGCCTATTCTGTCAGTCAGCTGAGTGGTAAATTCTTTCCTAAAGGAAAACCTTGCCTTTCTTTTTTCCCTGTTATGTTGAGTTTACATGTATGATGTAGGAAGCTAAGGCAAGAAGACAGCCAAAGGTTTTAACTGAGTCAGGAGGAACTTGCTTTCAATTAGGTCTTTAGCATTTGCATCTTCTAGAAAATGCCTTCAGATCTCTCTCAAATCTTGCCAGATCAGCATATCAATTTGGCGCTCGGCAGCAAAAGAAATGATCAACCAGTGAACAGCTAACCTGCGGGAAGGGAGAAAATATTTGAAAACTATACTTCCAACAGGGTACTGGTATCCAGAATGTCTAAGAAACTCAATGACGATACCACCAACAACAAAAACAACTGCATTAAAAAGTGGGCTAAGGACATGAGTAGACATTTTTCAAAAGAAAATGAACAAATGGCCAAGAACAATATGAAAAATGTTCAAGATCACTAATCATCAGGGAAATGCAAATTAAAACCACAGTGAGATATCATCTTATACACCAGTCAGAATGGCTATCGCGAAAAACACAAAAAACAGATGTTGGCAAGGACGCAGGGAAAAGGGAACTCATATACACTGTTGCTAGGGATGTAAATTAGTGAAACCTCTATGGAAAACACTTTGGAGGTTTTTCAGAGGGCTAAAAATAGAACTACCATTTGATCCTGCAGTCCCACTTCTGAGTATCGTGGGAAAGGAAAGGAAATCAGTGTATAAAAAGGAAACTTGGGCCGGGCGCGGTGGCTCACGCCTGTAATCCTAGCTCTCTGGGAGGCCGAGGCGGGCGGATTGCTTGAGGTCAGGAGTTCGAAACCAGCCTGAGCAAGAGCGAGACCCCGTCTCTACTATAAATAAAAAGAAATTAATTGGCTAACTAATATATATACAAAAAATTAGCCGGGCATGGTGGCGCATGCCTGTAGTCACAGCTACTTGGGAGGCTGAGGCAGGAGGATTGCTTGAGCCAGGAGTTTGAGGTTGCTGTGAGCTAGGCTGACGCCATGGCACTTACTCTAGCCTGGGCAACAAAGTGAGACTCTGTCTCAAAAAAAAAAAAAAAAAAAAGGAAACTTGCACCCAGGTTCACCACAGCGCTATTTGCAGTAGCAGCGACGTGGAATCAACCTAAGGGTGCCTCAGCGGAGGACTGGGTAAGGGACATGCGGTGCTTACAGACCATGCGTTACTATTCAGCCACAAAAGAGTGAGTGAACTCACGGTTGTTGCAGAAACAAGGATGGACCTGGAGGCCGTTGTCTTAACTGGAACGAACCAGACACAAATACCACATGCTGTCACTCAGGGGAGCTGGACAGTGTGTCCCCACGGCAGCAGGGTGTGGGGGTGGAGGTGGCGGGTGGCTGTCGAGCGGGTGCAGCATGCACCGCGCCCCTGCTGGGCGCCCTGAAGGGCCTGGCTGCACCGCCATGCGATAGATCGTGTGGCCAGAAACAAAACAGACAACAAAGACGACTTCATGAGTACACGAAAGTGGGGGGAGGCAGAAAGAAGCAAGGGAGTGATTGTCATCCTGGATCACAGAAGCAGAGTTGGATGAGGAGGGGAATGAGGACGGAGATCAAAGGTGAGGGCCACAAGGTCGTGGGGCTGGGAATGCAGGTCCCTGTGGAGGTAGCATCCAAACCGGTGACTTGACTCTATCGAAGGTCACGCACCTCCTGGTCTAAAGCGTGGGAACGCGCGTCTTACCGCGTGGAGACGGGGCCTGTTGCCACGCGAGGTGCCGCACTCACGTGCGTTCCCAGTTCCTCCTCCACTTTTTTTTTTTTTCTTTGTAAGAACGTGTTCTGTAATATCTCCTCCACTTTTGAAACCCTGGGGAAACCCGAAAGGGAGGCTCAGGCCACGTGCAAGGCCCAAGCCCCTGCCCTTAACTTGGTGATGTCCCAGGACCTGCTAAGAGCCCTGTACCTGCTAATGAGTCGTTCCCTCTGCTTGCTCCCTCCTGGCGGGGTTTAGGCCTGGAAGAAACGCTGGTTTATCCTGCGGAGGGGCAACACAACCAGCGACCCGGACGTTCTAGAATACTACAAGAACGAGCACGCCAAGAAGCCACTGCGGGTCATCGACTTGAACTCCTGCGAGCAGGTGGCCGCAGGTGTGACCCTGAACCTCAACAGGAAGGAGTTGCGGGGCACTTTCGTGTTTGGCGTCAAGACCAGCGAGCGCACCTTTTACCTGGTGGCCGAGACGCGGGAGGACATGAAAAAGTGGGTCCAGAGCATCTGCCAGGTCACTGGCTTCCAGCGGGCTGCGGACAGCAGAGGTAGGAGAGCAGACACGGCCCCCTCGGAAGGGGCGGGCGGGCCCCACAGCCTGGCTGCCAGGGCAGGTCCGGCCGAGCCTGCTGTGGACAGGAGCGGCAGGCCGAGGGGAAGGTGAGGGGTCAGCCGTGTGTGGAAGGGACTCCTGGCCCCGGTTATGCTCACATGGGGAACCAGGGGATGCAGGGCTGTGCCGAAGCTGGACGTGTTCTGTGGTATTTCTTCAGGCATCCGACACCACTGCTGTTCCTCAGCCCTGCCGCTCCCGCCCCTGCACCCTCCCGCCCCTGCGCCCTGGGGATGCCCCAGGAAGGTCCCACCTGGGCCCTCCTCCGGCCATCCCTGGCTTTCCTGGCGCCTCCGTCTCAGACCACCCTGCACAGCGGCAGCGGGCTCTGTGCCTGTGGATTCTCTTGCTCGGGGCCCTTGGTGGCGGTGGTCGGTGTGGGGCCGGGTGTCCCTTCACTCTCACTTGGGAGGGGAGTGGTGGGAGGAGCAGGTGCTTTACGTCTGGGCTTTGAGAACCTTCACCAAAGAGCAGTTTAGCTCGCTTCCTCTTTCAGGCAGCGGGAGCGTTCGATGCACGAGTTACTAGAGAAGAAGGCCCACGGAGAGTGGGAGGGTGGGGGACGTAGCCGCCCCCGGGGCGTGGAGGGGCAGGCAGGAGGGGCTGGGTCCAGTCTGGAGGGACAGCTCCAAGTACACCTGTGTTTTTATCTTTCGTGCGTGGGGCACAGTCCAGGCCCCAGCGAAGCACCCTCGGCAAAGCAGGCCTCACGTAACAAAGCCAGCCTAGCTCTGAAGGTGGTGGCAGCAGGAGCCGCCAAAGAGGAGGGAGGTGTGGAGCTCTCCACCCCAGGCCTGGCCTTGCGTGGGGCCAGGAGGCCGTGGGCGGCCACGGCCCTGCAAGCGCCGCTCGGGGTGGCCGGAAGCGGCCCCGGCTGCCCCAGGGGCTGTGCCGAGCTGGAGCGTGTCCTCCTCAGACCGGGCCCAGGCCCCAGCCCTGCTCGGGGAGGGCAGCGGGGCAGGCACGGGAGAGGCAGAGGAGGCCACTGTTGTTTTTCTTCCTCCGACAGCCGGCTGTAGGAAAAGGACACCTCTCCTTCCTGTGTCATTCACAGACTCCCCAAGGAGTGCGTCCTCAGCCAGCCACGGGCCCCGCCCCGCCCGTCAGCACCCGCAGGGAGAGCCGCGGTGCGCAGCCCCGTCCACAGCTCGGCGCCCCCGCCCGAGCCCCGCGCAGCCCGCCAGCGCGCCCCGGGACTACCTGGCCCTGCACCAGTGCCTGAGCGGGAGAGCCGGAGCCGCAGGGCAGGACGGCGCCGCGGCCAGCAGGTGCGTGAGCCGCCCTCACAGCTGCGGCTTTTCAGTCCTGTTGTTTTGTTAAAGACAAGAGTAAAGTGCCGTGTTTTCCCAGGCAAACACGCATGCAATGAAGCATAATTCTTTGTCCGTGTAACCTTCATGTTTTATTGGTGTTGTCTGTGCTGCCTCAAGGATGTAATTGGGCTCCAGAGAAGCTTCCCATTATAAAAAATAATGCCATAAAAATTTTTGATTTGGCCTTCCTTCCATCCTTCTTTTTCCGTCCCTCCCTCCTTCCCTTCCTTTTCTTCAGAAAAAAAAAAATTATTCGGAGGAAAATGGCGTTAGGGGCTAGAGTTTCTGAATTGCAGACGACAAAAGCCTTTAAAATGGTGGCATCGCACAGGTGCTGTCTCACTCCTGCTCCGGGCTGTGCTAGCCCTCGCGATGGCGGCTGTCCCCGCAGGGCCATTTAGATTTCATTGATTTAAATGAGATTTAAGCTTCGGTCCCCAGTGTCACTGGGCACATTTCCAGTGCCCAGCGCCACACGCGGGCAGCTGCCACCGTGCTGGGCAGCACAGACGGGACGGAAACACTCCCGCCCTCGCGGAAGCTCTGCCGCGGGGACGCCGGCTCTGGAGCCCCGTCTCTGTCCCTGAGTCCTGCGGCGCCCTCGCCCTGGCAGCTGCGCAGCGTGCGCGCGTCCGGCCACCTCCGGCTCCCGCTGTCAGGGTGGCAGGACCAGAGCCGAAGCCTTGCCAGAGCCGCTCCCTGCTGCTGCCGGAGCCAGCGGATCACACGCCACGCTGCTTGGTTAATTTAGGACTGTGGAGATCGGGTTACGACAATTAGGGCAAATACAGAAACGGCCGTGTCGTCGTCACGGCTGCATGGTGTGTGTGAGAGTGTTTCTCACGTGATCCTGCTTGAAGCAGCCAGACGCAGCGCGAGGCAGCCGGTGTCGGCAGGGCCCCCATCGCACGGAGCACCTGAGGCCACGGACAACGCACGGCAGCGGCGGGACCGGAGCCCAGGTGTCCTCACTCCTCTCTGCGCTCTGCTCCCCACACCGCCTGCTGCCCTGCTTTCCTGCGTGGTTGTTGCGGCGCCCAGTCCAAGCCTGCCTCGGTGCCTTTCCCTGGCGCAGCGCGGCTGGCTCACTGCGACCGCGCCCCGGCTCGGCCTCTGTGGGCCCCGGCTCGGCCTCTGTGGGCCGGCACCTGAGAGCTGAGTCCTGAGCCCGCAGGGTGACGCAGCAGGTGCCCTTGCCAGACTGGGAATAGCACCTGCCCCTCCTCTGAGTCCCAGACCAGAGACAGGCAGGGTGGCGCGGCGGGAAGCACAGCACAGGCTCAGGCGGGTCAGATACGGGTTCACATTCAGGCTGTGCCGCTTGTTCAACCTCCTCGACATTCCGTTTCCTTGTCTTCAGAATGGGCGAGAAGAATTCAAAGGCTAAGTGATGAGCGTAAGATGAGAAAACATAGGTGGAGTGCCCGGTGGGTGTCCCCAGGGTTCTGCGTGTCCCCCTGCTGCAGGCGCAGTGGCCTGGGCAGAAAGCGGGGCCTCAAAATCATCATTCCCCGACACTGATGGGGCGTCCGCTCAGCAGCTTTGCAGACGCACCCTTTGCAAACTCACCCTTTGCAGACGCATAGTGCGAAGTTCAGACAGAGAAGAGCCCGCCCGACTCTCGCCAGCAAAGGGCAGGCCCCAGGGGAGCCTCAGGCCGCCCGACTCTCGGCTGTGCATCCCCCACAGCACCGGCAGCGCAGGGCTTTGAGCCGCCTGCCAGCTCGGGCGCAGCCCTGGCCTCCTCTTACGCCGCTTCCCTTCTCTCTCTCTGCAGGAGTGCCAGCTTCCCTCAGGGCACGGGGGCCGCCTCCCTGGCCCGCAGAAGCGTGGCCGTGCAGACGCCTGCCTGGTGCGGAGGGCGCTGCGACTGCAGGGCAGGCGGCGCAGCCCGTGAGCCCTGCGGCCTCCCCAAGCCGGCCGGGCGCCAGCCGGCATTCAGGGGCAGCGCCCGCGACCTGCCCTGCAGCTGGGGCCCGCACGGCCGGCCCGGGGACAGCCCCGCCGGCGCCGAGGCGGGGCGCGAGGACGTGTGCACCCCCGGGAGGCCCAGCAGCACCCTGTGCCGGGAGCTCGGGGGCCTGCGGCTGCTCGGCGTGGGCGTCCCAGCCACCCCGCTCTCGGCTCGCGCCGCGCTCAGGACGTTCTTGCTGGACAGCAGCCACCGAGCCAGGGCAGGGGCCGCCCCCGGGCACGGCACCCTTCCTGCCGCGGCCAGCCGCGGACGTCCCCAAGGTGAGTGTCAGTCCCGCAGCAGCCCAGAGGGAGGGAGGTGCGCGGGGCTCGTCCTGCTGCCGACTCGCGGTCCCCCGGCCAAGGGCACTCGGAGCCACTCAGAGGGCTGGCTGTCTGAGCCTCGTCTTCTGCCCGGCCCTGCCAGCCTGTCCCCGCACGGCCCTGTCTGGGGACTCCGCGGGGCGAGGGTGTGCGGGCCACCTCGGGGAGGTCAGCGCTCTGCTGGGCCCTGCCAGCCTGTACCCGCACAGCCCTGTCTGGGGACTCCGCGGGGCGAGGGTGTGCGGGCCGCCTCGAGGAGGTCAGCGCTCTGCCCGGCCCTGCCAGCCTGTCCCCGTGTGGCCCTGTCGGGGGACTCCGCGGGGCGAGGGTGTGCGGGCCGCCTTGGGGAGGTCAGCACTCTGCCAGGGAGGTGGACGTTCTCGGGGAACCCCAGAGCACAGGTTAGGGTTCGGGAGTCCAAGTCGTTGTATCTGATTTGTGTCAATCAAACTAAAGATTTAAAAAGTGGAGAGCGGTCCAAACTGAGCCAAAGCCACGTGGACTAGCGGACTATTAAAACAAAAGGGGATCTTCAGAATGTTTTCTAAGCCATACTTGAATTCCTTTGAAATCTGAAGCTGTATTTGAAATCCCTAAATTCTGTTGTCATTTGTTTTCCACTGAGAGTATTCCGTCTCCGCGCCGGAGCTCCTCTGTCTGGTGAGAAAGTAGAAGGGCGTTAATTCTTTTCGCTCGGCATCTTGCAGAGCCTCTGTCCGTCCATCCTGGTGCTGAGGCCACGCAGAGAGGCGGGTGGGACGGGTCTCGCCTGTGTTCCGGTGGGGTCTGCAGCGCGTAGGAGACGCAGGCGCCGCAGAGCCGGCGGTGGCGGGCAGAGACGCCGGTGCTGGCCCGGCTCCTGGTTGAGAACTGTGCCGTCTCTTCAGTCTGGCAACAGCAGGGCCGTCAGCCTGTGCTTTGGACCCGACACGCTTGAGGTGTATGAAAAAGGTGGCGCTGCCCATCCGAGCTCGCGTCTGTGTATAAAATACAAGGAAACCTGCGTGTGTGAGCGGGCGTAAGTGCAGGCACTTGTGTTCCCGGAGGTGACAGCTGGGGGAGCAGGACGCCGGCCCGTCTGGTAGGAGGGAGCAGAGGCCGTGAGGGCGGAGTCGGGGACCTTGGGAGGCCCACACTGCGCCAGGTCTGGAGCCCAGGAGGAAAGTGCAGCGGAGGGGGTGCCAGAGTGCCTGGCCGCTGGGGCTGGGAGCAACGCCCCTGCAGTGAGAGTGAGGCCGGACAGCGCTGCGGAGGGAATGTGGACTCCTTCCCTCCTGTGTCACGGCTCCCGTGGGACTGCCCACGCCCAGCGGCACAAGCGCGTGTGCACCTTCCCTCCTGTGTCACGGCTCCCGTGGGACTGCCCACGCCCAGCGGCACGAGCACGTGTGCACCTTCCCTCCTGTGTCACGGCTCCTGTGGGACTGCCCACGCCAAGTGGCACGAGCACGTGTGCACCTTCCCTCCTCTGTCACGGCTCCCGTGGGACTGCCCACGCCCAGCAGCACGAGCACGTGTGCACCTTCCCTCCTGTGTCACGGCTCCCGTGGGACTGCCCACGCCGCGGGGCACGAGCGAGTGTGCACCTTCCCTCCTGTGTCACGGCTTCCATGGGACTGCCCACGCCCAGCGGCACGAGCGCGTGTGCACCTTCCCTCCTGTGTCACGGCTCCCGTGGGACTGCCCACGCCCAGCGGCACGAGCGCGTGTGCACCTTCCCTCCTGTGTCACGGCTCCCGTGGGACTGCCCACGCCCAGCGGCATGAGCACGTGTGCACCTTCCCTCCTGTGTCACGGCTCCTGTGGAACTGCCCACGCCAAGTGGCACGAGCACGTGTGCACCTTCCCTCCTGTGTCACGGCTCCCGTGGGACTGCCCATGCCCAGCGGCACGAGCGCGTGTGCACCTTCCCTCCTGTGTCACGGCTCCCATGGGACTGCCCACGCCCAGCGGCACGAGCGCGTGTGCACCTTCCCTCCTCTGTCACGGCTCCCGTGGGACTGCCCACGCCAAGTGGCACGAGCGCATGTGCACCTTCCCTCCTCTGTCACGGCTCCTGTGGGACTGCCCATGCCCAGTGGCACGAGCACGTGTGCACCTTCCCTCCTCTGTCACGGCTCCCGTGGGACTGCCCACGCCCAGCGGCACGAGCACGTGTGCACCTTCCCTCCTGTGTCACGGCTCCTGTGGGACTGCCCACGCCCAGCGGCACGAGCACGTGTGCACTTTCCCTCCTCTGTCACAGCTTGCTCCTGTGGTACGTGTTCGAAGTCCCCGCGTGGTGCAGTGAGTGCAGGCTGGTCTGCCGCGTCCATGAGGGAGCCTGGCGGTGCTTTCCCGGTGGGCCGGGTTAACCAGGGTCCTCAGAAGACTCAGGTACGTGAAAGGACACACCCTGGGAGAGAGAGCGCCCCCCGGAGCGTAGTTGTCCCCCCCTAGCGCAGTGCCTCTGTTCTCGTCTCAGTTCAGACCTGCGGCCGAGTGTTTGCACGGGGAGCACGCAGGCAGTGCAGTGGGAACAACGTGCGCACTGGGAAGACTGAGTTTCGAGGCTCCACAAGGCTGCAGGCGAGCAGAGGGGCCAGCCTGCTGGGGGTGGATGTCCCCAAGGCAGCAGCCTCACCGTCAGCCTCCGTGGAGGACGGTGCTGAGTGCGACGCTCCGGGCAGGAACGTGCTCAGGGTCAGACCCGGTGGTGGAGCCCAGGCTGCCCCGTGGAAGGGGCTGACCGTAGGGCTGCAGGGCGTCAGGCAGGCAGACAGGGCCCGGCTTCAGGCCCCTGCGGAGCAGGGTCAGGTCACCAAGGCGAAGGGCAGGCAGGGCAGAAGCTGGAGGAAGCCGTAGCCACTCAGCTCTGTGGCAGCTCTGCCTGCAGCTTAGCGACCCCTAGGTCTCGGGGTGAGCCCAGATCGGAGCCTGAGACGCTTCTCTGCAGCGGTGAGTCTGAGCTGAGGTGACAGCCGGCGCCGAGCCAGACCTGCAGGGCCCACACCTGTGCTGGCCTCTGCCTAGTCGGGCTCCAGAAACCTGTGTCACCCGGCCACCAAGGGTGTTTACCCTGTGAATGTATCACAAACTGCAGTGGCCCCAGGGGCTGGGAAGCTGGAAGGGACCCCCAGGCCCCGTTTCCTCCCGTCTCCCAAGGCCTCCCCGTGTCCTGGCGCACTCGGCCGACCCAGCGTGGTGCGGGCCTTACGCCCATGCCGATGCAGGGGAGCGTTCTCCGTGCAGAAGCAGGGCTCGGTTCCCCGACACAGGTTCAAGTCCCACACCGCATCCCAAGGTGCACGCCAATGGCCAGAGATGACAACCCGGGGGCGTCTCTCGTGCCCGGGACCTGGGCCCTGCCCTCACGCTGCTTCCTGTCAATGGTCCGTCCAGGCACTTGCCTGGGGACTCAGAGTTCTCAGGTCTGTGCTGATAAAATATCCTTGGTGGTCGGGTGACACAGGTTTCTGGAGCCCGACCGGGCAGAGGCCAGCGCAGGTGTGGACCGTGCAGGTCTGGCTCAGCGCCTGCTGTCACCTCAGCTCAGACTCACCGCTGCAGATGAGAGTGCCCGCGGCTGTGCCCCCTCCTCTCTCTGCCCCCACTGTGACCACCGCGGGCGTGGCCCCCGGTGAGCTGTGTGCCCGCAGGGCCTGCGAGCACTAACATCTCCTCGGGTGTCACACGTGGTTGTGTCATGGAAGCCACTCCCAGCCCAGCCCGGGAGCAGCTCCAGAGGTCCGTGCAGGTGGATCCTGGCTGGGGCTCTTCTCTCTGGGCCACGGGTGGCTGCTGAGGACAGTGGCCACCAGCTTGATCCGATAGAGCTTCCTTCAGAACACCCCGTAGTGGCTTGTCGTGACTTTTCCTGCCTCGTGTAGAGACTCCCACTGCTTCCTGTTTCTCCTTGCTAGCGTCAGCCGCATTTCTTCCTGTCTCTCTCCCCCTAGCCGGGGAAAGCAGCTCCGGGCCGACCGGACAGCGCCAGTTCCGAAGAGGCCTACGTGTTCGTGCACCCAGGTCCCTGCGCCTCGCTGGCCTCGGAGCGGGAAGGTGCTGACGTCCGCGTCTCCACCAGCCCAGGGCGCCGCCACTCTGCCCTGCACGGCTCCCTGACCACCGCCCTTCCCGGGCACCGCGGCCCCAGCCAAGGGCGCGAGCTCCTGCCACCCCCTGTCGACCGCAGCCTCAAGCCTGGCCAGAAAAGTAAGCCTGCTCTTGCCCCTCCACCCCTGCTCATTATCCAGGGACTGTTTGCGTCTGGCCGGTGCCAGGCGGGTCCCGGACGTGGGCTTGTGGCTTTGGTCCAATCGTGGGAATTCTCTCAGCCCCCGTGTTTCCATCTGTGTCGTGGGGGAGTAACTCCTGCCTCCCAGGTGTGTTAGGAGAATGGCCAGGACAGGCTCTGGCGTGAGGCAGGTGTCCAGAGGGGCCGGGTCCGTGCCCTGCACGTGGGCCAGCCAGAGGAGCTGCGGTCGGGGTCCCCGTCTGCCGCCACTTCGCCCTGTGGGCCTTGGCCCGGCACCCAGCTCGGGAGGACTGGGGAGCCAGGTGGAGCCGGCCCCTTGGGTCCCCCGGCAGGCTTTGATCTCAGCGCACAGCGGAGGCCTCCACGCCTCCCGGCGCCCAGCTGCCTCCTCCGTGGGCTGCACAGCTGTGCGGGGGTGGCCCGGGCACTTGCGGGAGCCATCTCCACTCCGCTTGTAGACCTCGGCAGAAAATCTGATGACACACCACGTGTCCCCGTTTGGGATTACGAAAGTACGGTATGATTGCCACAGGTACCGTGGGATCCGAAGATGTGACCCTGAGGCCTGTCACCGTGGGCAAAGGTGATGTGACCCTGCTGGCTCGGTCTCTGCGTGCACCTGGGCTGTGGGGGGCCTCTGCAGACCCTGCGTGTGTGTGTAAGTGGCATCATCACTGCTTCCTCCTCCAGCAGACCCTGCACCTCTCTCCCTGAGAAGCGTTGCCGTCGTCGGTGAATGCTCCTCCACGTCACCTGCCACCAGGTCTGGGCCCGGGTGAGTGTCCGTGTGGACGCGGGAGCCTGGGTCAGCCCTTGGGGGAGACGAGCAGACGGCTGCTGGCTCGTGGGTCTGGACACTGGATCCGCCGCTGGTGCTGATGTCGGCTGACGGCGTCCCTGGGTCTCATGGGGCCTGATGTCCTGCCCGTGGAGGGGTGATCGTCCCCCCGTCAGATCCTAACCTGAGAGGAGAGTGCGTGTGGGTGCGGGCGGGCCGGCCGGGCTGTGACAGCACCCTGAGGCCTGCTCGGTGCGCCTCTCGTCCTCTCCCACGACAGCCGCGCCTCCCCGAGCCACGGCCCCGTCCCCGCTCAGACCAGCGCCGGCGCAGACTCCGGAGACAGTGCAGGGAGCCCGGAGCCTGTGGTGAGTCCTGGGGCCGCCGGCAGCACCCGTCACAGTGCTGCCCCCCACCTCCCTACTCGGCCTCCTCACCTGAGCCAGGCACTCCTGGTGCCGTCTGTGCCCCAGTCTGCTGCCGCGAGTCCTTCCTGAGCACGCGGGCAGCGGGCGGTTGTTAGGTGAGAGGAACTGTGGCCCCTGCCCCTCAGGAAGTCTTGGTCTCGGGGACAGAGGCCGCATGCCTCCCTCGTGACCGGCGCGGTGGCAAGACCTGCCCTGGAGAGGCAGCCCCAGGGCTGCCCGCTCAGCGGTGGGAGACACGTGTCCGTGACTCAGGTGGGGCCGCGGCGGACGCCAGCACAGGCAGACCGTCCCGTTGGTCCCTGAGGTGCTCGCTGGCGCGGGCGAGTTGCCCGCACTTGGGAATTGCCGCACAGATGCAGAGAGGGCGAATCGGCCGGCCAGGCAGCAGCTTGAAGAGAAAACACAGGGCCTTTCTCACTGGAGCCGGACTTCAGGAAAGCCCCAGAGAGGGGCCGGGGCAGGACCCAGGGGCGTGTCGTCAGCAGGGGCAGCTCCGAGGTCTCTGGGAGCGGGGAAGCGGGCTGCTCCGTGTGGCCGCCCCCAGGCATGACAGGAGGAAGCTGCCCCGCACCCAGTGGGTGAAGGGCGTGGCTTCCTTCCTCGGGGCCAGCAGGCAGGGGTGGGGCTGAGAAGGGGTGAAGCAGCAGGCGGGGGTGGGGCTGAGAAGGGTTGAAGCAGCAGCAGGCGGGGATGGGGCTGAGAAGGGGTGAAGCAGCAGGCAGGGGTGGGGCTGAGAAGGGTTGAAGCAGCAGCAGGCAGGGTGGGACTGAGAAGGGGTGAAGCAGCAGGCAGGGGTGGGGTGAGAAGGGTTGAAGCAGCAGGCGGGGGTGGGGTGAGAAGGGGTGAAGCAGCAGGCAGGGTGGGGTGAGAAGGGTTGAAGCAGCAGCAGGCAGGGGTGGGACTGAGAAGGGGTGAAGCAGCAGGCGCAGGGGTGGGGCTGAGAAGGGGTGAAGCAGCAGGCAGGGGTGGGACTGAGAAGGGGTGAAGCAGCAGGCGGGGGTGGGGTGAGAAGGGGTGAAGCAGCAGCTGGCAGGGGTGGGCTGAGAAGGGTTGAAGCAGCAGCAGGCAGGGTGGGACTGAGAAGGGGTGAAGCAGCAGGCAGGGGTGGGGTGAGAAGGTGAAGCAGCAGGCAGGGGTGGGGCTGAGAAGGTGAAGCAGCAGGCAGGGGTGGGGTGAGAAGGGGTGAAGCAGTAGGCAGGGTGGGGTGAGAAGGGTGAAGCAGCAGCTGGCAGGGGTGGGGTGAGAAGGGGTGAAGCGAAGCAGCAGGCAGGGGTGGGGCTGAGAAGAGGCCGCGGATGGGGCGGGCCGGATGCCCTGCAGGGAAGCCACGCGGTGCGGGGTGACGCAGGTCTGGATCAGCACGCAGACCCGGCAAGGCCCCCAGCGCTCAGAACCGCAGGTCTGTGTGTGCTGGCAGCGGGGGCAGTAACGCCGCCTGCGTCTGGTCTCGGGGTCGCCGTGAGGGCGTGACAGAGCAGGAGCGGTCCCAGTGCGTGGCTCGGAGCAGGACCCGGCCCTGGGAGCCCCGTTCCCACGGGCGCTTCTCAGGCGGGGCCAGTCTGTCTCCTGAACTCACTGGCGTTCTCCCTGGCGGTAGGGGAGCCCGGCATCTGCGTCCCCGGCCCCCCGCGGCACCGAGAGCCCAGCCCCTGGGAAGAGCCCTGGCAGCGTCAACTACGTGGCCCTGGACTTCGAGCTGTGCAAGGTGCCTGGGGCGGGGGTGGGATCCTGGCCTGGCCTCACCAAATCCCGCTGGCGTTTACGGCCCGTGGCGCTACACGTTGGGGCTGGGGCTCCTCTCCGCCCTGTCGGAGCCGGCTGGCCCTGTGACACCCGACCTGCAGGGGCTCCGTCCCGCCCTGGGCCTGAGCTCTGCTCGGGGAGAACCCTCCATCCGGGCGGGGCCCGCAGCCCTGGGCATTGGAGTGGTGACGTCCGGAAGGGACACTGGGCCCCAGGGAGCTGCCACAAGCAGCGCACGTAGCCATGGGGTGAATGGCCGGAGTGGGAGGGGCTCCCCAGGGCACCCACGTAACACCGTGGCCGGCACCCAGATTTCCCCGCCTGGACGGGTGCCCAGAGGAGGGTGGCAAAGGCCGAGGCGGAGGTCTTGGCTGGCACCAGGCTGAGGAAGGGCTGGTCCTCCCAGGAGCGGGGAGGTAAGAAGAGCTGGCAGGGCCATGGCATCCGGCGGGAGGGGCGGCGGGCTGGAGTTCAGGCTTCCAAGCCCACACGCAGGAAAGAAGCCGGCTCCGCTCAGGGGCCAGCTGGGGAGGCAGGCGGGGCCTTCCCCTCCGACAGCTCAGAGCGCACCCGCGGCCTCGGCCCCCTTACTGGCCGCTCACGAGCCCCACCCCTACCCTGTCCCCGCAGCCACCCCCATCCGCTGTCGCCCCGCATGAGGAGGTGCACTATGTCCAGGTGGACGAGGAGAAGACACAGGCCCTGCAGAAGACCGCGCAGGACTGGGCGCGCCTGCGGCAGGCCGCGGAGCGCGGCAGGCCGCGGAGCCCTCCAGGGGCGCCGAGCTGTGACTCGGCCCCAGGCCAGGGAGGGCCAGGACGCCTCTCCTGAGCCGCCTCCCTGTCCCTCCCTCCTCCTCCCCATTGGCCGTGAGGGTCCTCCGCCCACGGCGCCCACCTGCGACTCACATTGTGGCCATGCCTCTGCCCACCCTACTAGGAGCCACTGCCCAAAGGCCCCCGCCTGGTCCTGCCCCTCGGGTCTGGGCTCTGAGACAGACCCGCACCTCTGGGTCTCGCCCCCCAGTCCCAGAGACGACGAGTCATCCTGCTGACTCGGGGCCCAGGACCGACAGGCCAAGGATGTGGACGTTTCCATCCCCGCTGTTTGTGGCAGGGAGAGGCAAGGCCACTGAAAGAGAAGAGTCGAGAAGGAAGGTCAGAGGTGGTTTTGGGAGGCAAAGGAATCAGGTCCCCAGAGAACAGTGGAAGCTGCGGGGACCCGGCTTCCAGGCCAGGGCCACAGCGGGGCGAGTGTCGGGTGGGAGAGGCGGAAGGATAGCGGACCAGAGGAAGGAAATGGATGGTGGTGGCAGCCAGGAGCAGGGCTTTGGGGATCCAGAGCCAAACTTCCCTCCAGCTGTGAGCCTGTGAAATTAGAAAGTTAAGTACTTTAAAAATACAGTGGTGGGACAGGCACTGGATAAACGTTTCCATTCCGAAAGGGAGAAATAGGCAAGAATAAAGGGGTAACTGGTCCTAAGTCAGTCCAAAATCCAAGAAGGAAAACAACATTGAGACTTAACGCTGGAGAATCACTTTGTTTGATGCCATACCCACCGTCCTGGGCGCAATGCGGTGGGGGCTGGACCCCCACGGCCGCAGACAGCTCTGCCCCTGTGGCTCCGCTGGGCTCGGTCCATGCAGCAGCTGTCACAGGTCAAAGTCATGGCTGCAGCTTCCCGGCTGCAGTTGCCCACTGACGGCCCTTCAATCCTGGGATGGTGGAGGCTTCTCCGCTGTCCTGACTCCACTAGACATTGCTTTAGTGGGATTCCATGGTGGCCTCACTCCTGTGACCTCATGGGGCATTGTCTTAGGAGGGGTCTATTTGGTGGCTTCCTTGCTAGGATAAGTGTCTGCCTGAGTCCCCAGGATCTCAGCAACATCCTTTGAAATCTCGGTGGAGCTGCCGTGGCCCCACAGTTCGTACATTCCTGCAGAATTGGCACCACAGGGATACTGCCATGGTTTTCATCTTGTATCTTGAAATGATGGGTCCCCTTGACCTTGACTTGGGCGGCTAAGGAACTCCGGGAGCAGGTTCCAAAGTGGTGCAGGGCAGCAAACAGTGAGCTCCGCAGGAAGCTCTCTGTGCACCTTGCTCGCAATGTCCTAGCTTGCCTCAAAGATCTCAGAAATGACTCTGAGGTCATTCTTCCCTTGTTTCGATGAATAAAACCTGGCTTTCTTCCATCTGTATTAAGCTCCTTAGCAAACTGTAGCTTGGCCATACCCTCAGTATTCTCTTCTGAATATACTTTTTTATTCTTTGCATGGCAAGGCTGAGTTTTCCAAATCATTCCATTCTACTTCCCTTTTAATTCTAAATTCTGTCTTGACTTCATTCTCTCCTTTCATTTTACTGTAAGCTGCCAGAAGCAGCCGTGCAGCACCTTGAACTCTTTGCTGCTTACATATTTCTTCTTCCAGATATCCTGCTGGTGCTCTTAAGTTCTGCGTTCCACAAAGTTCTAGGAAGTTAACACGATTTTGTCAAGTTCTTTGCGGCCTTCATTCCAGTTTCCAATACCTTCTCCCCAATTTCCTAATTTCCACCTGAGACTTCGTCGTAGCAGGTTTACCTTCCATGTTTCTACCCACAGTCTGGTCATGACCACCCAATCCCCAGGAGTTGAATTCCAGACTTTCTTTACATTTTTTGTCTTCTGGGTTCTCACGGAATCACCCCTAATGCTCCAGTGATGGCAATGTAGGATTTTCTAGTTTTCTTCTCCAAATTCTTCCAGCCTCTACCCCTGTTTTCAGGCTGCTTCCAGATTTTCAGATATGTGTGATGGCAGTGGTCCCAGTCGTGGTACTCATTTTCTGTTTTAGTTCATTTTTATGCTGCTATGACAGAATCCCGCAGATTGGGTAATGTATAGTGGAAAGAAATTCATTTGGCTCAAGGTTCTGGATGCTGGGAAGTTCAAGATTGAGGAGCTGCATCTTGTGAGGGCCTCCTTGCTGCATCCTTCCATAATGGAGGGTAGATGGGCAAAGGACTGCAGATGAGCAAAAGTAAGAGGGGCTGACCTTGCTTTTGTAACAGATCCACTCTCACCCTCACAGTAACAAATGCACTCTCCCCGGGGTACTAATCCGTTCATGAGGGCATAGCCAGTCCTGCCTCTCAGCACTGTTGCATTTAGGATTACGTTTGCAATATATGCTTTCTGGGGAACATCTAAACTACAGCATCTGTAATAACATTTTGAGTTGTTGTACTGAGAAAACACCCTTTCTAAATAAAATAATGGTTTTGAATTATCTGTGGTGCTTTTCTTCCCACATTCACCTCTAAATAGGTAATGCTAGTACTCTGAAAAAAATACCATCACCACTACCAACAACAAAACACAGTGTGTTTCCTGAAGGAGCAAGGTGGAGAGAAAATGTAAATAGTAGCATATACATAGAAAAGTGGGGAAAGTGTAAAATAAAGCAAACGGTTGGAGCTTGTATGTGTTTTCTTTGTAAAAATGATTTGTGTCCTATTCAGTTGTAGTCTACTTAATGCAAATGTGGCAAAAATTAACAGTACAACAGATGAAAGCATTTGTAGAACATGACTATATTCTTAGGATGCATGGACATTTTCTGAGGACAAAAGTGGCATTGATGTCACATACAGCAGCAACACAGAGATGAAAGACAGTATGTGTCAGTGGCCTCAAACAGGTTGTGCAGAGAATCCTCTGAGAGAGGTCATTCTTATCCCCGTTGTCCAGTGTGATTTTTATTTCTATCACAAAAACACATTTGAGCATTTTCTATTTCTTTATATTGTTTGATGGTGTGAAATTTTAAGGCAACAATTTACTCACACAGCTTTTCTTTCAATACTCAGATTCACTGCCTTGAGGACAAATGAGAAGGTATTCTTACCAAAATGTATCTCAGGATTGAGCCTACCTGATGAAGTCAGTTAAACATGTTCCTTTCCTTCTGGTTAAGCTTCTCATCTGAATATTCGTTAAGGAAAATGATCTTCCAGAATGTTGTGGACCTCTAATAAAATTTAAAACAGATAAGCTCCTTGCTGGAACCCATATCCTACTTGGGAAAATAGAACCTCAATTATGTTCGGTAAATTACATGATCTCAGGACTTAAGTCTCCAGTAACTGGGCATGGGTTAAGAATCAGATGAGAGCAAAGATTAATGATAAGAATTTTATTGAAAATGAATTTCATTCAATTTTCTGAAGTGCTTTTTGTATATTGCACATTCCAGATGTGTGCATTGGCACACTTCATGGGGAGTGGGCTGTGTTGACAGAAGAATCTCAGGGAAGACCGAGCATTGGCCAATGATCCAGGAGTGAAAGCCCTTGTTTTTATTGATTGGGTGATGACAAAATCTTAAAGTCCTCACTAAGAGTTATAAGTGCAGCTGATACTATGAAAAGACAAGATGAGCCCCTGTGGCAGACTGAGATATCAAAAGGTTTTGAGTTTTTTTTCTATCATTTTCATTTATGTGTTTCAAAATTAAGATCGCATGTGTAATGGGAAGAAACACTATTTGCAACACTCACATTACATTTCCACATTCAAGATCTCTACTGTTTAGATAGAGAATTGTGGCTTATTTATATATCAGACAAGAATTTAAAATTTTGTACATGCTACACATGAGTGTTCCCTTAAGCCAGCTATTGAGAGAGAGAGAGATCACAGCACACAATCAGCACTCAGTAAATATATTTTGAATGAAAGTGTTAATGGCACAATTGATTGGGAAGATAGGAAGATATGGGATGATAATTGGGAGAAAAAGGAAAAGATACGATAACAAGACAGAAAAAAGCAGGTGCTATGGTAGAGCCAAAACAGCCCTCCAGCTGAAATGAGAAAATCACAAGAGCCCGTTCACAGTTTCTTATTCTGGGAGCAAGCATTGTTTGCAAGGTCATAACACTATTTTGCTTTTTCCTTAACCACCTTTGAGACTGCTCTTTTGTGTTCTTATATACAGACTGATTTCCATTTTCTGTTTTAAAAATGTTCTTTTTTACAGATGTGGTGGTAAATTTGTATTTGTTGTATTTTATATTCTTCAGGTTTCTTATACATCATTAAGCTAAACATAAATTTAAAATAGTACATACATGTATTCACATGCAATATTACAATCTCAAGGAATTTGTAAAATTTTCTTTTTCAATAATTTATAACAATTTAGTAAAAAAATATTCAATAGGGTCACTATTCTTTTCTCCCTCGATTCCACTTTAATACATTGAGCAGCATTTTTTTTTCCTTTTTTTAATTCAGGATATTATGGGGGTACAAACATTTTGGTTATATGAAATGCATTTGCCTCACTCAAGCCAGGGCTATGGGTGTGTCCTTCCCCCGTACAGCGCACCCCGTTTCCATTAGCCCCCCAAGTCTCCCACCTGACCGGCACTGGCAGTGTTACTACCATGTGAGCACTTTAATGTTGGTCAGTTAGCACCAATTTGATAGTGAGTGCACGTGGTGCATGTTTTTCCATCCTTGTGATACCTCACTTTGAAGGATGGGCTCAGTCTCTGTCCAGGATAACATAAGAGGTGCTAGATCATCATTGTGTTTTGCGGTTGAGTAGTAGTCCATGGTATACATAGATCACATTTTATTAATCCGCTCACGTATTGATGGGCATTTGGGTTGTTTCCACATCTTTGCAATTGTGAATTGTGCTGCTATCAACATTTGAGTGCAGATGCCTTTATTTATAGAAGGTCTTTTTTTCCTTTGGATAGATGCCTAGTAGTGGGATTGCTGGCTCAAGTGGTATTTTTATGTAACTCTTTGAGGCATGTCTAAATTACTTTCTACAGGGATTGTTCTAATTTGAAGTCCCACCAGCAGTATAAGAGTGTTCTAATCTCTTCACAGCCATGCCAACATTTGTTATTTTGGGACTTTTTGATAGAGGCCATTCTCGCTGGAGTTAGGTGATATCTCATTGTAGTTTTGATTTGCGTTTCCCTAATGATTAGAGATGTTGAGCACTTTTTTATATGTTTGCTGGTTATTAATCTGTCTTTTTTTGAAAAGTTTCTGTTCATGTCCTTTACCCATTTTTCTTTTTTGAAACAGAGTCTCCCTTTTTTGCCCAGGCTAGAGTGAATGCCATGGCATCAGCCTAGCTCACAGCAACCTCAACCTCCTGGGCTCAAGCAATCCTTCTGCTTCAGCCTCCTCAGTAGCTGGGACTACAGGCATGCGCCACCATGCCCAGCTAATTTTTTGTATATATATTTTTAGTTGGTCAGTTAATTTCTTTCTATTTTTGGTAGAGACGGGGTCTCACTCAGGCTGGTTTTGAACTACTGACCTCAAGCAATCCACCCGCCTAGGCCTCCCAGAGTGCTAGGATTACAGGCATGAGCCACCATGCCCAGCTTCCTTTACCCATTTATTGATAGGGTTGTTTGATTTTTTCTTGTGGATTTTCTTAATTTCTATATAGATTCTTAATATCAGCCCTTTATCAGATGTGTAGAAAACAAATATTTTCTCCCATTCTGAAGGTTGTCTATTTGCTCTAAGGACAGTTTCCTTGGCTGTGAAGAAGCTTCTTAATAAAATGTTATTTATTGCATGATGCTAGGCACTTGAGAGAGAACCTTATTACTCAAAACAATTCTGGGAGAAAATTATGTATATTTTATTAAAGTAAATACATGAATAAACTATAGGCCATGACAGTACATACAATTACATAGCCAACAAGTAGTACAACCAAATTTTATCATTAGTTTGTAATGTCAATGTATCTACTTTTCACTGGGTTGTGGCTTAGCTTTCTTTTTCTCTTCTCTCATCCCTCCTATTCCCTCCTCTTCTCTCCTCTCCTGTCTGCTTCCGTCCTCTGAGGTTCATGTAAGTCTCTGTTCTTGGCGCCCCCGCCCCGCCCCGCCCCGCCCAACACCACGCCCCCTGCCCCACACCGCGCCTCCGCCCCACCCCACACCACGCCCCTGCCCCGCCCCACACATCGCCCCCACCCCGTCCCAACCCGCCCCACACCGCGCCCCCACCATCCCACCCCGCCCCACACCTCGCCCCACCCCGCCCCACACCTCGCCCCATTGCCGCCCCGCCCCACACTGCGCCCTACCCCGCCCCACACCTCGCCCCTGTCCCACCCCGCCCCACACTGGGCCCTGCCCCGCCCCACACCTCGCCCCCGCCACGACCCGCCCCACACTGCACCCCGCCCCGCCCCACACCTCGCCCCCGCCCCTCCGCGCCCCACACTGCGCCCCGCCCCACACTGCGCCCCCGCCCCGCCCCGCCCCACACCTCGCCCCCGTCCCGCCCCGCCCCACACTGCGCCCCCGCCCCACACCACGCCCCCCGCCCCACACCGCGCCCCCGCCCCACCCCACACTGCGCCTCCGCCCCACCCCACACCACGCCCCTGGCCCGCCCCACACCACGCCCCCACCCCGTCCCAACCCGCCCCACACCGCGCCCCCAACCCGTCCCACCCCGCCCCACACCTCGCCCCCGTGCTGCCCCGCCCCACACTGCGCCCCGCTCAGCCCCACACCTCGCCCCCGTCCTGCCCCGCCCCGCCCCACACTGCGCCCCGCCCCACCCCACACCTCGCCCCCGCCCCACCCCGCCCCACACCTCGCCCCCGCCCCGCCCCACACTGCCCCGCCCCGCCCCACACCGTCCCGCCCCGCCCCACACCGCCCCGCCCCGCCCCGCCCCACACCGCCCCGCCCCGCCCCACCCCTCCCCACACTGTCCCGCCCCGCCCCAAACCGCCCCGCCCCGCCCCACACCGCCCCGCCCCGCTCCGCCCCACACCACCCCGCCCCGCCCCACACCGCCCCGCCCCACACCGTCCCGCCCCGCCCCAAACCGCCCTGCCCCGCCCCGCCCCACACCGCCCCGCCCCGCCCTGCCCCACACCGCCCCGCCCCACCCCTCCCCGCCCCACCCCGCCCCGCCCCACACCGCCCCGCCCCACCCCGCCCCGCACCGCCCCGCCCCACCCCGCCCCGCCCCACACCGCCCCGCCCCGCCCCACACTGCGCCCCGCCCCGTCCCGCCCCACACTGCGCCCCGCCCCACACTGCGCCCCGCCCCACATTGCGCCCCGCCCCGCCCCACATTACGCCCCACCCCGCCCCGCCCCACACTGCGCCCCGCCCCGCCCCACACTGCGCCCCGCCCCACATTGCGCCCCGCCCCGCCCCACATTACGCCCCACCCCGCCTCGCCCCACACTGCGCCCCGCCCCGCCCCACACTGCGCCCCGCCCCGCCCCACATTGCGCCCCGCCCCACACCGCCCCGCCCCACACCGCCCCGCCCCACACTGCGCCCCGCCCCGCCCCACACCGCCCCGCCCCGCCCCGCCCCACACTGCGCCCCGCCCCGCCCCACACCGCCCCGCCCCACACTGCGCCCCGCCCCGCCCCACACCGCGCCCCGCCCCGCCCCACACCGCCCCGCCCCACACTGCGCCCCGCCCCGCCCCACACCGCCCCGCCCCGCCCCACACTGCGCCCAGCCCCGCCCCACACCCCGCCCCGCCCCACACTGCGCCCAGCCCCGCCCCACACCGCCGCGCCCCGCCCCACACTGCGCCCAGCCCCGCCCCACACCCCGCCCCGCCCCACACTGCGCCCCGCCCCGCCCCACACCGCCCCGCCCCACACTGCGCCCAGCCCCGCCCCACACCGCCCCGCCCCGCCCCACACTGCGCCCAGCCCCGCCCCACACCCCGCCCCGCCCCACACTGCGCCCCGCCCCGCCCCACACTGCGCCCCGCCCCGCCCCACACCGCCCCGCCCCGCCCCACACTGCGCCCAGCCCCGCCCCACACCCCGCCCCACACCCCGCCCCGCCCCACACTGCGCCCCGCCCCGCCCCACACCCCGCCCCGCCCCACACCCCGCCCCGCCCCACACTGCGCCCCGCCCCGCCCCACACCGCCCCGCCCCGCCCCGCCCCACACTGCGCCCAGCCCCGCCCCACACCCCGCCCCACACCCCGCCCCGCCCCACACTGCGCCCCGCCCCGCCCCACACCTCGCCCCACACCGCCCCACACCGCCCCGCCCCACACTGCGCCCCGCCCCGCCCCACACCGCCCCGCCCCACACCGCCCCGCCCCGCCCCACACTGCGCCCCGCCCCACACTGCGCCCCGCCCCGCCCCACACCGCCCTGCCCCACACCGCGTGGAGGAGAAGGCGGAGGGAGGCGGGGTGTAGCAGGGGAGGCGTGTGGAGGGCGGCGCGGGGCGGGGAAGCGGCGCGGGGCGGGGAAGCGGCGCGGGGCGGGGAAGCGGCGCGGGGCGGGGAAGCGGCGCGGGGCGGGGAAGCGGCGCGGGGCGAGGAAGCGGCGCGGGGCGGCCGCGGAAATGGCTCGGAAGGCTAAGTGAGGCTGGAAAACGCACAGACGCAGCGTTGCGGCCTCCCGGCTGTTGGGGATCATGTCCCAGAGAGAGGTTGGTCCGCTTGGATTGGTGACTAGCCGTGATGAAGAAAATCAGTGTTAAAACCTTCCGGAAATCTTTTTCCATGAATAGAGGTAAAGAAGAAACTGACTTCATGGCAGCAAAGCAGCCGTCACCAGCCGGTGACTTTGGAGAAGACGGTTCTTTGTTTGGTGGCTGCTGCGGCAAAGGCATGGCCAGCCGCGACACCAACAGCGAAGACGAAAGGGCGGCAAAACCGGATGCAAACGTGAAAGCCCGACGGGCACACTGCACAGCAGGCTTTCTGCAGAACCAAAGCCAAGGCACGGCTTGGCCTCCCGCGCGCAGACCCTGGGCCGGCGTGCGTGGAAGTGCGGGGCGGGGGCCGGGCCTCGGCGCGCCCTTCTGGTGCGCGGCCCGCACTGGGCGCTGCTCGCGGAGACCTTCGCCGCCTGGGGCCTGAGCCTGCGCGCCAGGGGCGGGCTGCCTCACGCAGGGGTCCGGCGTCTCGGATCGGAGACTTGCATCTCCACCTGGATGAACAGGTGCCTGTAGTTGTCGGACTGACGCCGCAGGACTGCGTCCAGCACGCCGTGCCCTTAGACGAGGGCATGCATCCTCTGGAAGGGTCGCGTAGCTATTGTCCCGACAGCGCTTCTCCCGCGGAGGCCTCTGCGGCTCCTGCTCACGTGGGAGGGCGCCCTCTCCCTGAAGGTGAGAAGCAGGTAGACCAGGGCCTCGTCGCGGCCCGGAGAGCTCTGTGGGGCGGCCCGTGAACGGCTCGTTGGTTGCCACCGCAGGAGTCGTGTTGCAGAGCCAGAGCGGGTCACGATGACGCTCCTCCACTGTCGCCGTCGCCACCTCCAAGGCAGAACAATCAGATCCAAAGGAACTTCGGTGGGCTCACTGGCACAGATGTCCACGTGGCTGAAAGTATGCGCTGTCATTTGAATTCTGATCCTAACTCTGCTCCTGGGGTTGCACGAGTGTATGCCTCAGTGCAAAGTAGCGGGCCCGTGGTTGTGACAAGCCTTACAGAGGAGCTGGAAACACGTGCAAAACAAGGATGGTGCTGGGGACCGATCACGAGCTGGGGGGCTGAGGGGAAGCTAGCGAATGTGCAGCATGGTTCTTTCCTTGTTCCGGACAGTTCTGGTGACGGTTATCTTTTAAGCTTGAGCTTTCGCTCCCATGGGAAGACACTTCACACTAGAATCGAGCACTCAAATGGTAGGTTTAGCTTTTATGAACAACCAGATGTGGAAGGACATACATCCATAGTCGACCTAATTGAACATTCAGTCAGGGACTCTGAACACGGAGCTTTCTGTAATTCAAGGTCTCGGTTGCCTGGATCTGCAACCTACCCTGTCAGACTGACCAGCCCAGCGCCCCGGTTCACGCAGGTGCGTTCTTTGCACTACCGGTGTCGTTTTGTTATACGTCAGTATACCAGAATAGACTTAATTCAGAAACTGCCTTTGCCAAACAAAATGAAGGGTTATTTACAGGAGAACCACCACTGAAAGATTGAGAACCCTGCATAATGCACTTTGGGAATAAGAAAAAGAGATTGAAATACAGTTTACAAACTTTCATTGCCATCAAAATCTTTTGCTGCCATAACTGTTTCAGTTTTGTGTGTAAAAGAATCATTAATTTGTTTTGGGGTCGGGAAGTGTCTGCAAGGTGTCTTGGGTTTATTTTGGTTCTTTAAAAAGGGAAGTCTTGAGGTTTCAGAAGTGTGAGTTATCTTTCATCAATGTGCAGAATCACAATGTGAATTATCAAACTCTCCTTAATCCCCCCAATCCTTTGCTGCTATCCACTGTGATTTTTATGCATTAAAAGCACATTTCATGTGTATTAAACCCTAAGTAAAGTTGAATGAAACTTAGAGTGAAATTGCTATGTCTTTCTAAATGGCCCATTTTCAAAAGATAGTGTTGAATAAACATACCTATGTGATAAAACAATTTACACCAAAAATGATTTTTTAAAATTCCTACTTTAAAAAGATTTATTTAGAATTATGAATTGACATAATCTTGGGTAATAAAATCCAGATCTGCAACATATCTTTTACAATGCTCTTTTCTAAATTATTTCTAAGGTTGTGCTCATATTTTTGGTTGTGAAAAGTTGAATTTTTCTGTTGCCTTCATTTTCATCTTTTGGTTTGTCTATTTTAATAAATAGCCTTACATTTTAAAATTGTAAAGAAATGTATACCACCGATTTAGAAATTGTTGCCTTTTCTGTCATTAAACTCGGGTATAAATTGGCATAACATATAAAGACCTATGGAACTAGAACTATTATTAAAGAAATATTGGATGATCATAGTTTCCTGTGATAGCATTTTTTGTCTTCTTTATACTTTCCTTTGATAAAATGTTTTATCTGTGATTTCTTTGGCTTAGTCAGCATTTCCTTGGATAAACTTGATTGTACAACTAGTTTTCATAAATGGACTGATTTCTCTTGCAACATTGAAGTTTAGTTTTAAATTGATTTGACTAGAAAGGAATCGTTGTTTTCAAGTTTGATTTATATTTTTCTTTTACATAGTCACTGTCAAATGTACTGGATTTGACCACTCCTTCCCCTCACTTTAAACAACCCTCGATGACTTTAGTTAAAACACTGTGTAAATAGTGGAGCAGTTTTTATGAGAAAAATACTAAAACCGTTATCAGATATATGGAAGTCTTATTGCCTATCATATATACTGCCATTTACAAGTATATTTTTTATTTTTTAATTTAGCTAAGTCTTAAGTAATTTGGCATCACTATTTTATCTCTGAGTTAGTTGTCGGGGAGGATGCTATGCCCAATAGTTTTTAGTTATTTTGAAATGGGTAGTGTTTATTCATTTCACAATTCTGCAACTTACGTAGTATTTGGGGATTGCCCTGTCAGAAGATGTTTCCCGCTACACAACTTTCAAGAAAATGTTTCTATCTCAGATGAAACATGTAATTTGAAATGTTTCTTCCTTTGTCATTTAAGGTTCTCCTATCTCTCACCCACTTTAAACACTAAGGTAAAGGTCTTAGGTCAGACTTACTCCTTGTCATTCAGACATATCTGTATGTCACTTTTTTCTCTATTCGTTTTTAGGGCCAGAACTGAGATATTACCAAGAAAAGGCACAGTGCCATGATATCACGGTGTTATGATATTTTAACTTAAAAGGGAAGGTACTTAATTTTGGTGGAATGTCGATTGTACCTTGTTACAAAAACTCCTTTTTCATTTTCTGAGATGTTTTCACCTAATAAGATGGAATATGGCGCATACTGTAATAATATAATGTAAGTATTCACTATAAGCTATTTGGATTAAGAACTATTACATAGTTGTAAGCTTGATATCAAATTAATGCAAGACATTTAAACTGGTTTTTTTTGCAAAACTATTTATTTTTAAACAACTTAAAATATATCTAGGGTGAGTTAAAAGTCCCTGTATTGTCACAGAGTCACTGTGTATTAATAATAAATGTTGAAATGGAGCATTTCCATGTCCTCTTCATGAGACCATGGTGCACAGAGGTCTTTGGACTGCCCTGACCTGTCTTATGTGGACATAACCTGTACCCGCATTTTCTCTTGATGCCATGTGTTTAAGATCTACCCATTTAGTGTCAAGATTGTTCTGATTTTCATCTAAATGTTTTAAAATTGTATTTTGTGTTTTTAATGGAGGGCAAGTCTTGATACTGTTCTAATTCAGAAAGCCAATTTTTAATGTGCTTTTATATATTCATTATATATAATCCTTTAATATGCCCTATTCTTACCCAGTTTAAAATTATTAGATTCTGATAGTGTAATGATAAAAATTAAAATTTTTGCCAAAAAAACTGAATTTATAAGCAGAAACGTATATTGCCAAAAAATTAAATTTACAAGCAGAGAGATATATTGAAAAATTTTCTTCTTTTGTGTAGAAAGGTATCCATTAGGCATAGGTAGCACAACATAATGCGAAAGATTGGCTTTATATGAAACTAAAACAGTCTCGTTAAAAGTGGAAAGGGGGATAAAAGAGAACTCTTCATCCTGTAGTTTGGTCTAGAATCAATTTGGTTAAATTTTTGGATCCTATTGAAAAGTAACTTATAGATGATAGGGACACAACTTGTAAGTGATTTTAAATATGTGCTTCTAAAAATCTGAGCTCAAGGCAGGGAAAAGAAAACAGGAAAGCTGCATCCATTTGCCATAATAAGTGGATCAGGATTGTTTTTTTAATCAAATATTTCATCACAAAACATGATGGAGGCTGGAAACTATGTTTAGGCCTACTAGGACACTATTACGCAGTTTTATGAGCAATGAGAAAGCTATAGAAAGTACTTGAAATATCTCACTCTTTCTCTTTCTAAGCAAAACCATTCTCTTTCTACTTGGTGCAAAATCTGAGAATTTAGAAAGTCAAAGTATTGTATCACAGGAAATGATCATAGAACTAAAAATAGATTTTAAGGAAACCACCTACACAGGGCAACCATCTTGCTGTTGAAGAAAATCATGTGCCAAAAGATTATAATTATTGGCATGTATAGGAAATAAAACTTAAAGTCTACATTATAATTTCTGAGCCAGTATTATTTCAACAGGATAAAAATTACTAAAATCTTACATAGGTTTATGCAATGTCTCTGCCAGTGCTAAATATCTTTGTAAACAGTGCTTTTGGAAATGCCAATTTTAATTTCTGTACATTTCACATTGTATATGAGAGCAATCGCTTCGTGAATGATTCAAAGTAATATATTTCATTTCAATTTTAATTGCTTTTCATCAATGTGAAGTCTTAATTTGAAAATGAAATCACACTACCAGCAATAGACAGTTTTGTTGAATACACTAATAAGGAACAATAGCCAGTTCCATAAATAACTTTAAAATTCTAAAAGTATTGGTATGCTAGTAATCTCAAATTTGGTTTGTTTTAATGCTTTTTTAATCCTGTAAAGAAAGTTTTTATAAACATCCTTTTTATTAATCAACCATAATATGGCAAAATGTGTAGTTGCAATTTCTGAAAAGTGATCCAAACTCTATACCCAGAGATGATGAAAAATTCTTATAGAATTTTGTAATAAGTATACATGTTGGGTTAAAGAAATTTCATAGTTGTTCAGTGCCATGAAATTAATACTTGCAATTCAGATTGCTGTAGTTTACACTTTTTCTGTATGTTTCAAATCAGGTGTGTATCATTTGTACTGAGAACACCAAATGAATTACCCATAGTCCATTGATTTTAATATGTATTTTGGTTTGTAAACAAATTATAGTAATTTCTTGCACATTTTTGGAAATTAATTGTAGAAGAATTTATGTATCTGCTTCTAGATACAGTGTGTAAATAAAAATTTCATTCACAAGAAAAAAAACACATTAAACTTTTGGCTAATAAGAAAAATAAATTACAAAATACAATTCAATCCTTGTAAATCCAATAATGAAGTTTAAAAAATGTGGATTTATTTACACACATTTTAAATGTTACCTTGAAGATAATAAAAATAAATAAGCCTGCCTGGAGGCACACACTTAAAAACAAAGACTGCATGGAAGGAGTAAGTAACAACTTTAGAAATGAAAAGTGAATGTGAGATTTGTTCAACATAATTATCTTTGTGGCCCGTTTGTCTGTTTCTTTTAATCCCTCTTAAAAATTCTGGCTAGTATGTGACAGTGACAGAAGTACATCTGTGTCTGTAAGGCTTGAAACAAAACTTACTTGAAAAAGCATACTTGAAAAGTGGAATGGGCTTCCTTTTGTACAGAATCGTTTCTTTGTTCATATGCAGGCACTTCAAAAGACTATGGAGGCAAAGCACCTGACCCATCCTCTCCAAAATATTTTTCAGTCATCAAAATTATGCTAAAGAACAGGAAAATTCCAGAGAAACAGCAAAGTTGAATACAAGAGACCAATGTTCACATAGGGCAAGAGAGCAACCCAGTTTTCATTGCTGGGGTTCTTTTTTTTTTTATCAAAGAGCAAAATAATTAATAAACAGATACCACTGCATGGCACATTCAAAGTTTTCTGTGTAAGGGAGAATGCAATCATTCAGCAGTGGGTTTCAGTGGGATCTCCTTAGGCTTCAACCTTATACATCGCCACAAGTTTCACATTTATTTCGTCTCCTTAGTGTATTTCTTTAAAACTCCAACATATATCATTTCCTAAAGTATTCATTTCTTGCTGTCTAACATACATTATTATCTGGAAGCATAAAGTTACATTATACAAATATTTTGCATTTTTAAAAATAAGCGCTTTTGCCAATTCTGCATCACCGTGCTTCACAGAGCGGGGCAACACCAGCAGAGCTCATATTTGCTGCACCACTCACAGTTCATTTTCCCACTGCCATCGCCGGCCCGCAGAGCCTTTTCCTCAGTGCTTCTGGGCGGTGACTGCACCCTGATTTCACTGAGAGAATCTTAATATGGCTCACGAGTACCGGCACCATCGGCAACACCGAGATCAATGCAGAAGTCGCGAAATATGAACTCTCTCAAGGAATAACTTCTTTTAAACATTTGGGCAATGCTGTTTCCTCTGTGGCATTACCCGCTTAGGGAAAGAATTCCTGTTTGATTACGCTCTTACATAAGCTCTAAAAAACCAAATTAGGCATATAACTGGTTGACATTTAAGATACTGTGCCGCTTTCTACAACAGGAGAAGAGCTTCTAAAAAATGTTCTATAGAGCTGCATTCACCAATACCACCTCACCGGCCCCTTCCGTTCATGGATGGGCAAAGTACCCATGTTTTGACAAAACTTTAAAGCTTCCATAAAAGTTAAACTAGAAAAAATATGAATGTAAGACAACCACAAGATGAAGTATGAAAGGATGACATTTTTGTTTCTAAGAGTGAGTCCTTGAACATATACGTGGTCACTACAGAGATGACTTTGTCATAAGACAGCAGATGAGTGCAGAGCACCTCCCCATGGCCCGTCTGTGTCCAGAGTCCTGTGGCGCTCTGTGGTTTTCCTTTTCCTTCGTTTGGGAGAACAGCAGCACTTGGCTCCTCCCGTCACTTCTACTGCACTTGGTCCCTCCCGTCACTTCTACTGCACTTGGTCCCTCCCGTCACTTCTATTGCACTTGGCTCCTCCCGTCACTTCTATTGCACTTGGCTCCTCCCGTCACTTCTATTGCACTTGGTTCCTCCCGTCACTTCCATTGCACTTGGTTCCTCCCGTCACTTCCATTGCACTTGGTTCCTCCCGTCACTTCTATTGCACTTGGCTCCTCCCGTCACTTCTATTGCACTTGGTTCCTCCCGTCACTTCACTTCCGAGGGGCTGTGATGGACGCATTGGATCGGCCTGCAGCAGGGCCACGTGTGTTCAACTCGCCATTGGTGGGACTTACAGCCTGGTCTTTGGATTGCTGCGTTTTGTCTCCGTGTCGATGTGCTTCTCTGTGTGATGACAGAGCAGGGTCTTGCTGAGCTGCGCCCACTGGAGTAGGCAACCATTTACCAGTCCGGTCATATTCATAATCAAACATGTATCCTTTTCCATCAAACAAGCCAGTAAAAAGCTTTCTTAGGTAGTCATAGTCTGGCTTTTCAAAAAAAAAAAAAAATCTAGCCTTCTTACATAACGAAGATATGTTGCCATTTCTTCTGGAAAATTTTCACATAACACTTGTATCGGTGTAGCTTGTATCGTTTTGTATCTCCGATTTTCTGATAGCTCTCTTCTCATGTGTCAGCCTTTAAGCCTGGCCAAGGAAGACTGCCTCTCAGAAAACACATGGACGTATGACCCAAAGCTTCCAGATCATCTCTTCCACTTTGCCCTTTTCCTCAATGTGTGTGTATGCTCGTGTATCCAGCTGCTCCTGTAGGGCTCTTGCGTTCTCTGTGTGGTGTGTGTTTCTTGGTCTCTGGATCAACGTATTCCTTTGCCAAACCAAAATCTATAATACGAATAACTTGCTGGGTTTTGTTTCCTGGCCGCCCTATTAAGAAGTTCTCAGGTTTACATCCCCGTATAGCAAGTTCTTTGAATGAGCATATTCCGTGCGAGAAGGCAGCGGCACAGCTGTCATTAGAGCAGCTGCACGAGACAGTGTTGCCACACACCTCAAACGGGTCTCGCAAATAGGCCCCGCGGTCTCAGCACCATCCCACCGCGGTCACTGCGAGGCCAGGGCAGCGACCGCGAGGCTGCCCCTGCAGCCCACACCGCCTGTGGAGTCTGCAGGGCAAACGCAGCCGTGGTGCTCGGGATCTCGTGGGCCACAGTTTAATTGCCACATATTCATCTGTGCACAAATTTTTCCCTGATCGTAATTCTCCAGAATTGCCACATCCAATTTATTTTTCCAGCTCTAAAGTCAGGTCCAACCCTTAAAACTCCAGATGATGAAGATCCAGTTCCCCGAGTACTGCCGCTCCAAACTCTATCACCTGATTTGTCCTCGTCTTTCTTCTCATCGTCCACGTGGAGTGTGCGGCACGCCACTTCCAGTGCTTTAGTCAAGACCAGCACGCTGGGATAGGGTGTCATGGAGACGGGGGCGTCACCAGGGAGCTGTGCCCGGGCGTCGTGGAGACGGGGGCGTCACAAGGGAACTGTCCTGGGACGTCGTGGAGAAAGGGACGTCACCAGGGAACTGTACCAGGGCGTCGTGGAGATGGGTGCGTCACCAGGGAACTGTGCCGGGGCGTCGTGGAGATGGGTGCGTCACCAGGGAGCTGTGCCCGGGCGTCGTGGAGATGGGGGCGTCACCAGGGAGCTGTGCCCGGGCGTCGTGGAGACCGGGGCATCACCAGGGAACTGTCCTGGGACGTCGTGGAGAAAGGGACGTCACCAGGGAACTGTACCAGGGCGTCGTGGAGATGGGTGCGTCACCAGGGAGCTGTGCCCGGGCGTCGTGGAGATGGGTGCGTCACCAGGGAGCTGTGCCCGGGCGTCGTGGAGATGGGGGCGTCACCAGGGAGCTGTGCCCGGGCGTCGTGGAGATGGGTGCGTCACCAGGGAACTGTGCCGGGGCGTCGTGGAGATGGGTGCGTCACCAGGGAGCTGTGCCCGGGCGTCGTGGAGATGGGGGCGTCACCAGGGAGCTGTGCCCGGGCGTCGTGGAGATGGGGGCGTCACCAGGGAACTGTACCAGGGCGTCGTGGAGATGGGGGCGTCACCAGGGAACTGTACCAGGGCGTCGTGGAGATGGGGGCGTCACCAGGGAACTGTACCAGGGCGTCGTGGAGACGGGGGCGTCACCAGGGAACTGTACCAGGGCGTCGTGGAGATGGGGGCGTCACCAGGGAACTGTACCAGGGCGTCGTGGAGACGGGGGCGTCACCAGGGAACTGTACCGGGACGTCGCGGAGACGGGGGCGTCACCAGGGAGCTGTGCCCGGGCGTCGTGGAGACGGGGTCGTCACCAGGGAACTGTACCGGGGCGTCGTGGAGATGGGTGAGTCACCAGGGAACTGTCCCAGGGCGTCGTGGAGATGGGGGCGTCACCAGGGAGCCGTGCCCGGGCGTCGTGGAGATGAGTGCGTCACCAGCGAATTGTACCAGGGCGTCCTGGAGATGGGGGCGTCACCAGGGAACTGTACCAGGGCGTCGTGGAGATGGGACGTCACCAGGGACCAGTGCCGGGGTGTCGCGGAGCTGTCCCGGGTGGGTGGTGTTAGCATTCAGATTGCAGAAAGCAGTCACCTGACTGGAGCGTGATCATCCCATTCGTAAAATTCTTCTCCGTTGTCGTCTCGGCAAAACATACCTTCAAAATCATGTCTTCAGTGATGGGATCTGGTGCTGATAGAAAGCTGTAGTCCCGCTACTCAGGAGGCCCAGGCGGGAGGATCGCTTGAGCCCAGGAGTTGGAGGCTGCCTGAGCGAGGCTGATGAGCGGCGCCAGGGCCTCAGGCAGCGCTGGGGGAGGGGCGGCCGAGGTGGGGGGGAGGGGCGGCCGAGGTGGGGGGGAGGGGCGGACTTGGTCGGGGGAGGGAACGAGCTAAGTGGAGGAGGGGAGGATAGAGGTGGGGGAGAGGACGAGCGAGGTAGGGGAGGCAGGAGCGAGGTGGGGGAGGGGACGAGCGAGGTCGGGGAGGCAGGAGCGAGGTGGGGGAGGCAGGAGCGAGGTGGGGGAGGGGACGAGCGAGGTAGGGGAGGCAGGAGCGAGGTGGGGGAGGCAGGAGCGAGGTGGGGAGGCAGGAGCGAGGTCGGGGAGGCAGGAGCGAGGTGGGGGAGGGGACGAGCGAGGTAGGGGAGGCAGGAGCGAGGTGGGGGAGGCAGGAGCGAGGTGGGGAGGCAGGAGCGAGGTCGGGGAGGCAGGAGCGAGGTGGGGGAGGCAGGAGCGAGGTCGGGGAGGCAGGAGCGAGGTGGGGGAGGGGACGAGCGAGGTAGGGGAGGCAGGAGCGAGGTGGGGGAGGGGACGAGCGAGGTGGGGGAGGCAGGAGCGAGGTGGGGAGGCAGGAGCGAGGTGGGGGAGGCAGGAGCGAGGTGGGGGAGGGGACGAGCGAGGTAGGGGAGGCAGGAGCGAGGTGGGGGAAGGGACGAGCGAGGTGGGGGAGGCAGGAGCGAGGTGGGGGAGGGGACGAGCGAGGTGGGGGAGGCAGGAGCGAGGTGGGGGAGGGGACGAGCGAGGTGGGGGAGGCAGGAGCGAGGTGGGGGAGGGGACGAGCGAGGTGGGGGAGGCAGGAGCGAGGTGGGGAGGCAGGAGCGAGGTCGGGTAGGCAGGAGCGAGGTGGGGGAGGCAGGAGCGAGGTGGGGGAGGCAGGAGCGAGGTCGGGTAGGCAGGAGCGAGGTGGGGGAGGCAGGAGCGAGGTCGGGTAGGCAGGAGCGAGGTGGGGGAGGCAGGAGCGAGGTGGGGAGGCAGGAGCGAGGTGGGGGAGGCAGGAGCGAGGTCGGGGAGGCAGGAGCGAGGTGGGGGAGGCAGGAGCGAGGTCGGGGAGGCAGGAGCGAGGTGGGGGAGGCAGGAGCGAGGTGGGGGAGGCAGGAGCGAGGTGGGGGAGGCAGGAGCGAGGTCGGGGAGGCAGGAGCGAGGTGGGGGAGGCAGGAGCGAGGTGGGGGAGGGGACGAGCGAGGTAGGGGAGGCAGGAGCGAGGTCGGGGAGGCAGGAGCGAGGTGGGGGAGGCAGGAGCGAGGTGGGGGAGGCAGGAGCGAGGTGGGGGAGGCAGGAGCGAGGTGGGGGAGGCAGGAGCGAGGTAGGGGAGGCAGGAGCGAGGTGGGGGAGGCAGGAGCGAGGTGGGGAGGCAGGAGCGAGGTCGGGGAGGCAGGAGCGAGGTCGGGGAGGCAGGAGCGAGGTCGGGTAGGCAGGAGCGAGGTCGGGGAGGCAGGAGCGAGGTGGGGGAGGCAGGAGCGAGGTGGGGGAGGCAGAAGCGAGGTCGGGGAGGCAGGAGCGAGGTCGGGGAGGCAGGAGCGAGGTGGGGGAGGGGACGAGCGAGGTAGGGGAGGCAGGAGCGAGGTGGGGGAGGCAGGAGCGAGGTGGGGAGGCAGGAGCGAGGTCGGGGAGGCAGGAGCGAGGTCGGGGAGGCAGGAGCGAGGTCGGGGAGGCAGGAGCGAGGTCGGGGAGGCAGGAGCGAGGTGGGGGAGGGGACGAGCGAGGTGGGGGAGGCAGGAGCGAGGTGGGGAGGCAGGAGCGAGGTGGGGAGGCAGGAGCCAGGTGGGGGAGGGGACGAGCGAGGTGGGGGAGGGGACGAGCGAGGTCGGGGAGACAGGAGCGAGGTGGGGGAGGGGACGAGCGAGGTGGGGGAGTCAGAAGCGAGGTCGGGGAGGCAGGAGCGAGGTGGGGGAGGGGACGAGCGAGGTGGGGGAGTCAGGAGCGAGGTGGGGGAGGCAGGAGCGAGGTGGGGAGGCAGGAGCGAGGTCGGGGAGGCAGGAGCGAGGTGGGGGAGGGGACGAGCGAGGTGGGGGAGGCAGGAGCGAGGTCGGGGAGGCAGGAGCGAGGTCGGGGAGGCAGGAGCGAGGTGGGGGAGGGGACGAGCGAGGTGGGGGAGTCAGGAGCGAGGTGGGGGAGGGGACAGCGAGGTGGGGGAGTCAGGAGCGAGGTGGGGGAGGCGCGAGCGAGGTGGGGGAGTCAAGAGCGAGGTGGGGGAGGCGCGAGCGAGGTGGGGGAGGCGCGAGCGAGGTGGGGGAGGCGCGAGCGTGGGGGAGGGGACGAGCGAGGTGGGGGAGGGGACGAGCGAGGTCGGGGAGGGGACGAGAGAGGTCGGGGAGGCAGGAGCGAGGTGGGGGAGGGGAAGAGCGAGGTGGGGGAGGGGACGAGAGAGGTCGGGGAGGCAGGAGCGAGGTCGGGGAGGCAGGAGCGAGGTGGGGGAGGGGACGAGTGAGGTGGGGGAGTCAGGAGCGAGGTGGGGGAGGGGACAGCGAGGTGGGGGAGGCAGGAGCGAGGTGGGGGAGTCAGGAGCGAGGTGGGGGAGGCAGGAGCGAGGTGGGGGAGGCAGGAGCGAGGTGGGGAGGCAGGAGCGAGGTGGGGGAGGGGAAGAGCGAGGTTGGGGAGGGGAAGAGCGAGGTGGGGGAGGGGAAGAGCGAGGTGGGGGAGGGGTCGAGCGAGGTGGGGGAGGGGACGAGCGAGGTGGGGGAGGGGACGAGCGAGGTGGGGAGGGGAGGAGCGAGGTGGGGGAGGGGAAGAGCGAGGTGGGGGAGGGGACGAGCGAGGTGGGGGAGGCAGGAGCGAGGTGGGGGAGGGGAAGAGCGAGGTGGGGGAGGCAGGAGCGAGGTGGGGGAGGGGACGAGTGAGGTGGGGGAGGCAGGAGCGAGGTGGGGGAGGGGAAGAGCGAGGTGGGGGAGGGGAAGAGCGAGGTGGGGGAGGCAGGAGCGAGGTGGGGGAGGCAGGAGCGAGGTGGGGGAGGCAGGAGCGAGGTGGGGGAGGCAGGAGCGAGGTGGGGGAGGCAGGAGCGAGGTGGGGGAGGCAGGAGCGAGGTGGGGGAGGCAGGAGCGAGGTGGGGGAGGCAGGAGCGAGGTGGGGGAGGCAGGAGCGAGGTGGGGGAGGCAGGAGCGAGGTGGGGGAGGCAGGAGCGAGGTCGGGGAGGGGACGAGCGAGGTGGGGGAGGCTGGAGCGAGGTGGGGGAGGCAGGAGCGAGGTCGGGGAGGCAGGAGCGAGGTGGGGGAGGCAGGAGCGAGGTGGGGGAGGCAGGAGCGAGGTCGGGGAGGGGACGAGCGAGGTGGGGGAGGCTGGAGCGAGGTGGGGGAGGCAGGAGCGAGGTCGGGGAGGCAGGAGCGAGGTGGGGGAGGGGACGAGCGAGGTGGGGGAGGCAGGAGCGAGGTGGGGGAGGCAGGAGCGAGGTGGGGAGGCAGGAGCGAGGTGGGGGAGGGGACGAGCGAGGTGGGGGAGGCAGGAGCGAGGTGGGGAGGCAGGAGCGAGGTGGGGGAGGGGACGAACGAGGTGGGGGAGGGGACGAGCGAGGTGGGGGAGGCGGGAGCGAGGGAGGCGACACGGCTGGCCGAGACTGGTCCCCCGCTCCGGCCGGTGCCTCCTGCCACCGCCGCCGGTGCAGCCGCGATGAAGGCGACATCGGAGTTCTCTCGCTGACACTGACTTCTCCGGGCAGCTGAGCCGTGTCGCGCACTCCCTTCGCTCTGTTCCCTCCGCGGGAACATTCCCCAGCGTGCCTGACCGCCTGCAAAACTCACATTTTCTTCTTCCAACGTATGGTGAAATGTCACCTTCTTTGAGAATGGCCTTAATCCTCTCAATCACTTTATTATTTTTTTAATCCATAGTGAAACTTTAGCTTGGAGTGTTTTCTTTTGCTATATTTATCTCACAGTAATGTGAGTTTTTACTTACCTATCTCTGCTCAGCAGATTGAACAGGCATTAAATAATATATCTGCCTCCTTATTATTATTACCTGGCCTAGTACATATTGATGACCCATAAATCCATGTTAAGCTTTCCTACAAGTCAGAGTCCCTTGTTGATTTGGAACTATAGGGCTTATTAAAAAATTGAAGGAAGAAAGAAAGAAAAGGATGAAGAAGAGAGGAAGAAAGGAGAAAGACTGAGGAAAGGAACGGTGGTTGCCTTCTGCACTGGCACCACTGTAAGTGGTGCAGTCCCCGCGTTTATGACATAAATTTATGTGATCATACATTTTCCCATAATAAGCGACCAAAGAAAGTAGTTTAATATTTTATTTCAGCAGTAGTGGAATATTATAATTCTTTTGCGTTTATTATTATCAGCTTGATGTTTTCCATTGTACATGGAGAAAAACACATTCACACTGCTTTCTATTCATGCCTGGGTGTAAGTTTCCGATGCCCAACTTATATATGTCTTGGGTACACTCGTTTATATTCAGTTACAGAGGTTAATGAATGAAAAAGCTATGAGATTTTGATGAGTTTGTTGTTATTTTTTGCAGCGGGAAATTTGTGGGAAAACAGATACAAATGGAACATAATGATATCACATTAAAGAAATGAGCCCTGGGTCTAAAGTTTTGAATCATATGTCTCTGTTTAACTTAAACTGCCAGAGTTCCAGCACAGTAAAAGTTTTGAGCTACTGAAGTAACTTCAAAACCAAACTCTTCAGGGAAGATGTGGAACTATGTAGGCACTATAGGCCAACTCACTTTGATTTTTTATCAATCTCAGACTGAAAGTTAAAGATGCATCCATTGAAGAGTGTACAATGTGAATATTGGTAAGGAGCATGAACACTGAGCTAGCATTCCTCCTGGAAGTGAGCGCTAAAGTTATATAAAAGTTATTAAAAGATACTTAATTTTTAAGCATTATGGCCTACTGAGATGACAGTCTTAATGTCCCAGAACTAAAAACACCTAGAAATGCTAAATAGCATGTAGACTCTTGAGAATTATTTTATGATTTTAAGAATTCATATTCTGTTCTTCACTGATGATCTTACTGCTAACAGGTCAGTATCATGCTATCTCCCAATGAAAAATAGAATATTTGCTCTAATAATAATTAGTTCCCTACTAGATACTAATATATAAGGTAGTGGGAGTTAAAAGCCAACTTCTTCTTACTTGTAAATAAAAAAAAGATAAAGATTTTCAAATGAATTAAAGTTTAAAAAATTAATAAAAAAAGAAAAAAGTTCCCATCTCATGTTGCTTTTACTTGTAAATTAAAAAAAATAAAGATTTTAAGTAAACTAAAATTTAACAAATTAATTTTAAAAAGCAAAAAAAAAAAAGCCAACTTCTGATATGCAACTTGGGGAAGAAGATAAGTGCTCCTCATCCATGAGCAAGCAGAGAGCCCCACTTCTAAGGAGTATTGTAGGCTAGTAAACCCTTTAACGTGGATAAAATGCAAATTCACTATGTGACTACTTTGTTGTGATTCCCTGCTTGTTTGAAGGATGAAATCCAACTTCACATTTAACCCTCTCTTTAGAAACAATAGTTATGTATGGAACTCAGCTGTAATTAAAGTCATAGTGTAAGAATGTCTCTCACATTTCTTGAGGTAGAATGCCATAATCTGTTCAGTATATTGTCTGTTGGTAACTTAGCATAGTAGAAAGTGTTTCCACTATTCACCTTAGACATTCCTTCTTACGAACCTAACATTGAATCGGAAATTGATCCATAAGGATGGATTAGGAATGATTGGCATTAACTGTTTTTCTTTTTGTTTTCTGAGACAGAGTCTCGCTTTGTTGCCCAGGCTAGAGTGAGTGCCGTGGCGTCAGCCTGGCTCACAGCAACCTCAAACTCCTGGGCTCAAGCAATCCTCCTGCCTCAGCCTCCCAAGTAGCTGGGACTACAGGCACGCGCCACCATGCCCGGCTAATTTTTGGTATATATTTTTAGTTGTCCAATTAATTTCTTTCTATTTTTAGTAGAGACGGGGTCTCGCTCTTGCTCAGGCTGGTTTTGAACTCCTGACCTCGAGCAATCCACCCACCTCAGCCTCCCAGAGTGCTAGGATTACAGCCGTGAGCCACCGCGCCCGGCCGGCATTAACTGTTTTTTATCACAGTTAATATTTCTTACCTTTGATTACCTATTCCACCAACTACACAATATTTTTAAATATATATTCATATTATCTCAAAAATTCGTATCTTGCACTATAATTAAAATCTTAATTTTAAAGGGAAAAATTAAACAATACTCTGAATATAATGCAATTAAAATTTAATTTAATAAGACAAAGAGAAACCAAAAGAGAGAAAAGGCCACTTTGAGTTTTATTTGAAATGTTTCTTTTTCAACAACCCTGGGGTCAGAGATGAAATTTTAAAAGGATACCATTAGAATAATTTTTTTTTTTGAGACAGTCTCACTCTGTTCCCTGGACTAGGGTGCCATGGCATCAGCCTAGCTCACAGCAACCTCAGACTCCTGGGCTCAAGCGATCCTCCTGCCTCAGCCTCCCGAAAAGCTGGGACTACAGGCATGCACCACCATGCCCAGCTAATTTTTTCTATATGTTTTTAGTTGTATAGCTAATTTCTTTCTATTTTTTGTAGAGACGGGATCTCGCTCTTTCTCAGGCTGGTTTTGAACTTCTGATCTTGAGCGATCCATCCGCCTTGGCCTTCCAGAGTGTTAGGATTACAGGCGTGCACCACCACGCCTGACTTGGAGGCATTCTTATACGCCAATAACAGTTGGACTGAAATTCAAATCAAAAACACAGTACCTTTTACAATAGCCTCAAAGAAAATCAAATATCTAGGTATATATTTAATGAAAGAGGTGAGAGATGTATACAGGGAGAACTACAAAACACTAGGAAAAAAAATTGTAGAAGATGTAAAAAGATGGAAAAATCTACCTTTCTCATGGATTGGTAGAATCAACATCATCAAAATGTTCATACTACCTAAAGTGATCTACAGAATTAATGCAATTCCTATCAAAGTACCATCATCATTCTTTACAGATTTAGAAAAAATAATTCTGTGCTTTGTATGGAATCAGAGAAGACCTTGTATAGCCAAAGTAATCTTTTTTTTTAAGGGGGCCAATAATGTGATTTTTTTATTAAATGCAAAAGACGGTACAGCAAAAAACCAAAATGAAACAAAAAAGCAGTCCTAGGAGGTAAGACTAGCCATGGAGCTATATTAGCAAGCGCTATCATGGTAAACAGTTATCATAGCTCACTTTAAGTAACTAAATTAAGTAAATGTTCCCATAATGAACAGTCACTATACTTAGTAAATTTTTTAAAATTTCATAAATAAGATTTATGAAAGACATTTCACTCTATTATTGGCTTTTGAATAAAGCATAATAGTTCTGTAACAAATTAAGTTCTAAAGTGAGTAAAGGTTTCATATCATAACAATGTATTTCCTTTAATATCAGTACATACTATAAATCCTTCCTCAGTAGGACAGAAAGTAGGTATACAAATCTTAATTTTAATCTGATTGATTCTCTATAGCTCTTCTTGCTATTGAGTTAATGTAAAAATCCAAATGGCCAAGAATCTCTAATTCATGCTTTAGATTCTAAGCTTATAGAAGAGAACGCTCTAGAAACTTGCATTATTTTATAAAACTGCAGGGTGAGCAGTCCACAACATCTCTCCTGCTCTGACTTAAAAAGTGACTGAGGAACTATACATATGGCTCAGCTCTTTCTTCTTTTTCTTATTTTTTAATTTAATTTAATTTTTTTATTTCGGCATATTATGGGGGTACAAATTTTAAGGTTTCAAAAAATGCCCTTTCCTCCCTCCCCCAACAAGTCTGAGTTTCCAACGTGACCATCCCCCAGATGGTGCACATCTCACTCATTATGTATGTATATACCCACCCCCCTCCCCCTCCCACCTGCCCAATACCCTATTACTGTAGTACCTATGTGTCCACTTAGGTGCTGCTCAGTTAATACCAGTTTGCTGGTGAGTATATGTGGTGCTTGTTTTTCCATTCTTGGGATACTTCACTTAGTAGTATGGGCTCCAGTTCTAACCAGGAAAATATAAGATGTGCTATATCACCGTTGTTTCTGAGAGCTGAATAGTACTCCATGGTATACATATACCACATTTTATTAATCCATTCTTGGATGGATGGGCACTTGGGCTGTTTCCACTGCCTTGTGATTATGAATTGTGCTGCTATAAACATTCGAGTGCAGGTGTCTTTTCTGTGGAGTGTCATTGGATCTTTTGGGTAGATGCCCAGTAATGGGATTGCTGGATCAAATGGTAGATCCACTTGTATCGCTTTAAGGTATCTCCATATTGCTTTCCACAGAGGTTGAACTAGTTTACAGTCCCACCAGCAGTGTAGGAGTGTTCCTCTCTCTCCGCATCCACCCCAGCATTTATTGTTTGGGGACTTTTTGATAAAGGCCATTCTCACTGGAGTTAAGTGATATCTCATTGTGGTTTTGATTTGCATTTCCCTGATGATTAGAGATGTTGAGCATTTTTTCATATGTTTGTTGGCCATTCTTCTGTCTTCTTTAGAAAAGTTTCTGTTCAAGTCCTTTGCCCACTTTTCAATAGGGTTATTTGATTTTTTCTTGCTGATTTTCGTGAGTTCTAAGTAGATTCTAGTTATCAGCCCCTTATCAGGTGCATAGGATGCAAAAATTTTCTCCCATTCTGTAGGTTGTCTGTTTACTTTCATGACTGTTTCTTTGGCTGTGCAGGAACTTTTTAGTTTGATCATGTCCCATTTATTTATTTTTGTTGCTGCCGTGATTGCCTTTGGGGACTTCTTCATAAACTCTTTGCCTAGGCTGATGTCTAGGAGAGTGTTTCCAACATTTTCCTCTAGAATTCTAATAGTTTCATACCTTAGGTTTAAGTCTGTTATGCAGCGTGAGTTGATTTTTGTGAGAGGTGAAAGGTGTGGGTCCTGCTTTAGCCTTCTACAAGTGGCTATCCAGTTTCCCCAGCACCATTTATTGAAAAGGGATTCTTTTCCCCAGCGTATGTTTTTGTCTGCTTTGTCAAAGATTAGATGGCTATATGAGGATGGTTTTATATCAGGATTCTCACTGGTCAATATTCCTATTTTTGTGCCAATACCAGATTGTTTTAATTACTGCAGCTTTGTAGTATAGTTTGATACCTGGCATATTGATACCTCCTATTTTGTTTTTGTTGCCTAGAATTGCTTTTGATATTCGGGGTCTTCTCTGATTCCATATGAAGTGTAAAATTATTTTTTCTATATCTGTGAAGAATGCTGATGGGATTTTAATAGGTATTGCATTGAATCTGTAGATCAGTTTGGGTAGTATAGACATTTTAATGATGTTGAGTCTGCCGACCCAGAAGCATGGTATGGATTTCCATCTGTTTACATCCTCTGCTATTTCCTTCCTCAGTGTTTCATAGTTCTCCCTGTAGAGGTCTTTTACCTCCTTGGTCAAGTATATTTCTAGGTACTTTAATTTCTTTGTTGCTATTGTGAAGGGAATTGAGTCTTTAATTTGGTTCTCAATTTGATTGTTGTTGGCGTACATGAATGCCTCTGATTTCTGTGTATTGATTTTGTATCCTGAGACTTTACTAAATTCATTGATCAGTTCCAGGAGTTTTTTGGTTGAATCTTTGGGGTTTTCTAGATATAATATCATATCGTCAGCAAACAGTGAAAGTTTGATCTCTTCTGCCCCTATTTGGATACCTTTAATTCCACTTTCCTGTCTGATTGCTGTAGCCAGGACTTCCAGCACTATGTTGAATAGAAGTGGAGATAGTGGGCAGCCTTCTCTGGTTCCAATTCTAAGTGGGAATGCTTTCAATTTTCCCCCATTCAGTATGATGTTGGATATGGGTCTGTTATATATGGCTTGAATCATTTTTAGATATGTTCCTTCTATGCCTATTTTATTAAGTGTTCGTATCATGAAGGGGTGTTGAATTTTGTCAAAAGCTTTTTCTGCATCTATTGAAAGAATCATGTGGTCTTTGTTTTTGCTTCTGTTTATGTGGTGAATTGCATTTATAGATTTACATATGTTGAACCATCCCTGCTTCCCTGGGATGAAGCCCACTTGGTCGTGATGGATTATTTTTTTGATAAGCGTCTGGATTCGGTTAGCTAAGATTTTGTTGAAAATTTTTGCATCTATATTCATTAGGGATATTGGTCTGTAGTTTTCTTTTTTTGTTGCATCCTTTCCTGGTTTGGGGATCAGAGTAATATTCGCTTAATAAAAGGTGTCAGGGAGGTTTCCATTCTTCTCGATATTGTGGAATAGTTTCTGCAAGATAGGTATTAGTTCTTCTTTGTAAGTGTGGTAAAATTCAGGTGTGAAACTGACTGGACTGGGACTTTCCCTTTTAAGGAGATTTTTAATTGCCGTTTCTATTTCAGCTCTTGAGATTGGTCTGTTCAGGAAATCTATTTCTTCCTGGTTGAGCCTAGGGAGGCTGTGTGTTTCTAGAAATTTGTCCATTTCTTCCACATTTTCCAGTTTGTGTGCATAAAGATTTTTGTAGTATTCATAAATTATATCATGTATTTCCTTGGGATCAGTCGTGATATCTCCTTTTTTGTTCCTGATGGAGCTTATTAGAGATTTCTCTTTTCTGCTTTTCGTTAACCTAGCCAATGGCATGTCAATTGTGTTTATTTTTTCAAAGAACCAACTTTTTGTTTTATTAATCTCCTGAATAGCTTCCCTGTTTTCAATTTCGTTTAGTTCTGATTTGATCTTGTTGAGTTCACTTCTTCTGCTGGGTTTGGGGCTGGTCTGTTCTTCTTTTTCCAGCACTTTGAGTCGTTTCATTAGATTGTCTATTGTGATCTTTTTGACTTTTGGTTATAGGCATTTATGGAGATAAACTTTCCTCTCAGAACTGCTTTAGCTGTGTCCCAGAGGATTTGATAATTTGTCTCTCCATTGTCATTTTCTTCATAGAATTTTTTAATTTCCATCTTGATTTCTTCATTTCTGAAGTAATCATTTAGTAGGAGGTTGTTTAATTTCCACGTTTTTGTGTAGAAGTGTGAGTTTCTGTTAGGGTTGATTTCTACTTTTATTTCACTGTGATCTGATAAGATACATGGTATGATTTCTATTTTTTTAAGTTTCTCGAGGTTTACTCTGTGTCCTAGGATATGGTCAATCTCAGAGAATGTCCCATCAGCTGATGAGAAAAACGTATATTCAGTGGATTTTGGGTAGAATATTCTGTAAATGTCAGTCAGACCCAATTGTTCTAGAGTTTTGTTTAAGTCCATTATTTCTTTATTAATTTTCTGTTTGGAGGATCTGTCTTGTGCCGTCAGTGGGGTGTTGAAATCTCCGGTGATTATGGAGTTGCTATTAATCCATTTGCTTAGCTCCAGTACGGTTTGCTTTATGAATCTGGGTGCACCTAAGTTGGGTGCATATATATTTAAAATTGTTATCTCTTCTATTTGTACTGTGCCCTTCACCATTATATAATGACTCTCTGTCTTTCACTACTTTTGTTGGTTTAAAAACTAAATCGTCTGAAATTAGAACTGCCACGCCAGCCTTCTTTTGGCTTCCACTTGCTTGGAATACTGATCTCCACCCTTTTACTTTTAGTCTGTATGCATCCTTGCAGGTTAGATGTGTTTCCTGAAGACAGCATAGACTGTCTTGGCCTGTATTTTCTTATCCATTCAGCCAGCCTATGTCTCTTGAGTGGAGAGTTTAAGCCATTCACATTTATTGAGAGAATTGATAGGTAAGGTAAGTTGCTGTTCATTCTGTTGGGTTGGACGTTGTTGCTTTGATTTCTCTCTTGAGCCATTGTAGTATCTGGCCTTTAACTCTTTGGGTTTTGGTTGTTTTTATATTCGTGAGTTTTTATTATGGTGTTCCATGCGTAACACTGATTTGAGTACTTTATTTTTTTTGAGACAGAGTCTTGCTTTGTTGCCTAGGCTAGAGTGAGTGCCATGGCGTCAGCCTAGCTCACAGCAACCTCAAACTCCTGGGCTCAAGCAATCCTTCTGCCTCAGCCTCCCATGTAGCTAGGACTACAGGCATGTGCCACCATGCCCAGCTAATTTTTTTTCTATATATATTAGTTGGCCAATTAATTTCTTTCTATTTATAGTAGAGACGGGGTCTTGCTGTTGCTCAGGCTGGTTTCGAACTCCTGACCTCAAGCAATCTGCCCGTCTCAGCCTCCCAGAGAGCTAGGATTACAGGCATGAGCCACCGCGTCCGGCCTTCAGCACTTCTTGTAGGGCTGGTCTTGTCTTGGTGAATTCTCTGAGACTTTGCTTATCTGAGAATGTCTTAATTTCTCCTGCATATATGAAGCTTAATTTTTCAGTCCTGTGTCTCACCGCTTGTAGGAGGGTCTCTTTTTTTGATATTTTGGTCAGTCTGATGACTACATGGCGTGGTGTTTTCCTGTTTGCATTGTATCTCCCAGGAGTCCTTTTGGCCTCTTGTATTTCTATTTCTAGGTTACTGGTTAGACCTGGGAAGTTTTCCTCAATTATTTCTTCAAAAAGCTTATCTAACCCTTGGGTTTTTTCTTCTTCCTTCTTGGGAATCCAGTGGACCTGCAGGTTATTTTTCTTCATATAATCCCATAATTCTTGTAAGCTTTGCTCATGTCTCTTATTTTTCTGCTCTAGCTCTGTGATTAACTTATTTGATTTGAGTGAGTTGTCTTCCAGCTCTGAGATTCTTTCTTCTGTTTGGTCTACCCTATTTTTGAGGCTTTCCACTGTGTTTTGAATTTCCCTGAATAAATTCTTCATATCAAGGATGTCTGATTGATTCTTCTTCAAGATGTGGATCTCCTTAGTGAATCTTTCTTCCAATTCTTGAATCTTCTTTGTGGTTTCTTTGTGTTGATTATCCATTTTTTCTTGCATTTGATTGAGCAAGAAAACAATCCAATTTTGGAATTATTCTTCTGTCATTTTAGTGTTTTGGGTTTGTTCAGGCTCCATTTCTTGAGAGCTGGTGTATCCCCTAGGGGTTGTATTTTCGGCTTGATTTTTTTGAGTTGCGTTGGGCCCTCCCCATCCTGGATCAATTGCTAGAGCCCCAGTGGCTGTAACTCCCCTTGGCTGCTAGGCTTCTCAGTAGATCCTTGATGGAGCCAGGCCTGATGAGCCGATCGCAGATTGTGTAGGGGCGGGATTTGCCAGGAGAGACTCTAGTCTGGGTGGGGGCGGGGGGCTTGGCTGTTGACTGCTGGGCCGTGGACCCCCTCAATGGCGATCGCTAGCCCACTTGTAGGGCACCAGTTCTGGGGGCGACTGATTAGTGTGCAGCCAGTGCCGGGTTGGGGGCCTGGGTCAATTGGACGCCCCACAGGTTCCTCCACGCCACCTGCCTGCCTGTTCAGTCAGAGCCCACGCTTGTACTGACCTGCCCTGTGCGGTTTTATTTGCCCAGGGCAGTTCCAGCTTAGAGCCCCCGCTTAGTCTCACAGGTTACCGTAGGTGAGACCTCTAACGCCTCCCTGGTCCACGCCGATCAGTTTCTCTCTGTCTTGGAGCCGTCCTAGCATGGGGTTCAGGGGAGACCTCGCTGCCACCTCTCACCATCAACCGCACCCTCCAGCACCCTCTTCTCCTGCCGGGATTTCACACCAGTTGCAGACAGGTCTCTGGCTGGGTGGGTGTGGAGGTCAATGGGGAAACAAGGAGTGCTCCTGTGGGTCTGGTCCCACTTCACCACCTGGCCCGGTGAGCCAACGCCCTCCCACGCGCCCTATTGTTTGCTCTGCACTCTCCAGAGAACGCGATCTTATTTCCCAGTCACCTTGTATCCTTTTATGGGAGTCCCGCGCTGAACCTCTGCAGATTCTCAATGCTGTCCTTGTAGTGGGGAGATCCACTCGTGTGTAAGAGACCAAGATCTATGTCTCCTTCTCTGGGAGCAGAAGTCCGGAGAGTCACCTCTACTGCGCCATTTTCCCCCTCTCCGCCAAAGTAATCTTAAGCAAAAAGAACAAACTGGGAGGTATCAGTCTACCAGACTTCAATCTGTACTACAAGGCTATAGTAACTAATACAGCATTGCACTGGCACAAGAATAGAGACAGAGACCTTTGGAACAGGACTGAGAATCCAATCATCCCATCCACATATTGCCATCTAATGTTTGATAAAGCAGACAAAAATATACACTGGGGAAAAGAATCCCTTTTTGATAAATGGTGCTGGGAAAACTGGATAGCTACATGCAGAAGATTGAAACTGGATCCCTACCTCTCACCTCTTACAAAAATCAATTCAAGATGGATAACAGACTTAAACCTAAGGCATGAAACCTTAAGAATACTAGAAGAAAATGTAGGAAAGACTTTTTCAGACATTGGCCTAGGCAAAAAATGTATGAAAAAGACACCCAAAGCAATCACAGCAGCTACAAAAGTAAATAAATGGGGCATGATCAAATTAAAAAGCTTTCATACGGGCAAGGAATCTATCAATTTTTTTTTTGAGACAGAGTCTCACTTTGTTGCCCAGGCTAGAGTGAGTGCCATGGCGTCAACCTCGCTCACAGCAACCTCAATCTCCTGGGCTCAAGTGATCCTCCTGCCTCAGCCTCCTAAGTAGCTGGGACTACAGGCATTCGCCACCATGCCTGGCTAATTTTTTGTATATATATTTTTAGTTGGTCAGTTAATTTCTTTCTATTTTTTAGTATAGATGGGGTCTTGCTCTTGCTCAGTCTTGTTTTGAACTCCTGACCTTGAGCGATTCACCTGCCTCAGCCTCCCAGAGTGCTAGGATTACAGGTGTGAGCCACCGCGCCCGGCCTACTTCCATAATTATAAATGGAATTTATAACTGTTTTAAGTTATTTTTAACCTCTCTCTTCTGTGCTCCCTCAATCCCCACCATCCTTCCTAGGTACCCAAAGGTGAAAAGAAAGCCACTGTTCCCAACTGACTTATAGCTTTAAAGAAATAAGAAGTACATATAAATTACTGGAGCTTAGTGGCTGAAGTGGGCTCTGTAGTCCAACTATCCTCCATTTCCCATCTCCTGTGAAAACTTAGGTAAATTTCTTAATTTCTCAAAGTTATTCTTCTGTAAAATGGGGGATAATATAGTAGTTTCTGAGAGGAAGGTGTGAATACAAAGAAAGCATTTTGTACAACATGGGCATAGGATAGTGTCCTCTGTATGTTCACTGTCACCACAGGTTGTAATCATGTTTGGGGGCCCAGTGGAAACAGGTACAGCAAGTAGGAGGAGCAAGGGGAAGGGTTAACTGAGTCTCTCTGGTAGCTCGGGAGATAATGCGTGGGGCAAGACAGATGAGTAGGAGTTTGCTGCACAGAGCAGCCGCACGCGGAGAAGTCTGCATACTGGGCAGCACACAGAAGGCAGGGAGGTGCGTGTGAGCACCATTTGTAAGTATTTATGGAGTGCACGTTGGGAGAATGATGGGTGGAGAGGAGGCCAGACACGCAAACAAAGACATATATGTTATCCTGGGGATGCTTTGAATAATTTGGGTAGTTAAGCCATAAACAGATTGGCATTTATAAAATATCACTCTGGTGGCACAGTGGAGAATGGCATGAGGAAAATTAAAATTAGTTTCTGGATGATCAGAAAAGTGTCTAAACTGAAACAGAGGTAGTGGGAACGGAAAGAGACAGATATGGGGAATATTTAGGATTTAGAATTGATAAGACTTGCCATTTGATTAGATGTAGGGAAGTGGAGTGGATGATTTCTTTGGGTTTCTGATTTGCATTTCTGAGATTCTCTGAGTCGGAATACCAAAAAGAGAACAGGTTTCAGGCAAGACAGTTCTTTTTTGAACGTTTAGAATTTGTGATTCTTTGGACAGCATGGTGGCAATTCCTAGAGGGCAAGGGACATGATATTGCTGGCATAGACTGTAGGTTATCCACTAAAAAGTTAAGCAAATACATATAATAAATTAAGAGAACATTGACGAATCAAAAGGATGAAGTTCTTAAGGACAGTGGAGCATGAATGGGTGCAGTGAGAATATAGAGGGAGTGAATTCGCTGCCGGCTGCGGGCAGAGGAAAGGCATTGGTGTCTGAGGTTTCAGAGGTGGAGGTGTTCTACTGATTCCAGAGCTCATTCCACGGTGGAGGGGAACGCCTTTGTCATTAGCATTGGGAAGCTCAGGGCGTTGGCTGGGATTTAATTCCCGGGGGATTGTGGGAGATTTAGCATTAAGAAGCAGGTCACACTGCCCTCCAGGGGACGCTTGGCAATGACAGAAGACACTTTGGCGGCCACGGTGGGGGCCGCGGCTGGCACCCAGTGGGCCGAGGCCAGGACACTGCCGGCCTCTGCCTGGCACAGGGCCCTGGTCCCCAGCGTGGTCCAGGGCAGGGGTCAGCAGAGCCAGGCTGAGAAGCCCAGTGGCTATGCACATCTGATCAGATCCTTTTCTACATAGAACTTTTTTTTTTTTTGAGGCAGAGTCTCGCTTTGTTGCCCAGGCTAGAGTGAGTGCCATGACGTCAGCCTAGCTCCCAGCAACCTCAAACTCCTGGGCTCAAGCAATCCTGCTGCCTTGGCCTCCCGAGTGGCTGGGACTACAGGCATGTGCCACCATGCCCGGCTAATTTTTCTTTCTATATATACTAGTTGGCCAATTAATTTCTTTCTATTTATAGTAGAGACGGGGTCTCGCTCTTGCTCAGGCTGGTTTCGAACTCCTGACCTCGAGCGATCCGTCTGCCTCGGCCTCCCAGAGTGCTAGGATTACAGGTGTGAGCCACCAGGCCTGGCCTACATAAAACTTTTAATGGTTTCTCTGCCAGAATAAAGTCAAATTCGTTGGACCTTCATGGTCTTCCTCCTACCTTTCAACATGGTCCTACTTCTGCAGCTCACGACTCTCTCCTTTCCGCTCTTCCAAACCCTTACCACGCTGAAGTGTTGCCGACTGTGCTTCCTTCTGCCTCCAGGGCTCTGCTGCTTCTGTTCCCAACTGTTATTCTCCAGTTAAATTCTGCTTTTTCCTAGGGTGCCGTTCGGAATTAGAAGCCATTCCCTCTCAGACACCTTCATTAACCATCTAAGTCTGCGTTTTCTCTCAAAGGACCTATCACGTGCATTGCAATTGGCTATGTGCCCTGTCATGCCCTAATGCGAATTAAATTTCGTGTGAAGGTGTCCCCTTGAGCAGATCCATTTGCCTGTAATGCTGTCCTCTGCTTACCTGACAGGTCTCCCAGAGGGGTTAGCAGTGGGCTCTGGTCATACACTGGGTTCTAATCCCACCTCTTCCACCTACTTGAGAGGCGAGAACATTTGCCCAAGATCACATTAAAAATTTTCACATGTAACATATGTCTACCTGTGGGGGTCTTTTGAAGATTAAATGAGATTAAATGGTTAAATGTATCAAGTATTTAGCACAATGCCTGGCACATCATTAAGTGCCAGGTAATTGTTAGTGATTACTGTTTTTAATTATTATCTTTCAAGTTCTTATCACAGAATCTGACATAGCCATTGAATAAACATGCCTTGATTTTATGAGGCGAGAACTGTAAGGAAACCCTGGTGGCTGAGGAGAGGAGGAACTGGAGGATCCATTAAGTGAATTGTCTTGAATGACCAGGGATTCCCTATGAGTAGTGGGAGGACAGGTGTGCACCACCACACCCAGCTAATTTTTAATTTTTTTTTCTAGAGACGGGGTCTCACTATGTTGTTGCCCAGGCTGGACTCAAACTCCTGGTGTCAAGTAATCCTCCACCTTGGCCTCTCGAAGTGCTGAGATTACACGTGTGAGCCACCATGCTCAGCCCATATTTAATAATCGTAAAAAAAACATTAGAGGGAGACAATATGGAAGATGGGATGGAATATGGATTTGCTTCAGAGTCAATTAGTCTGAAAGTTAACTCAGTATTGGATGTCTGCTTCTGGGTTTCTTGCCATCCTCCTTTCTTAATCCATTTGCTACTCTTGATTAATTGACTTTAAATAATGACAGCATAGGTCCTACTTACCAGGAATCTATAACAGTAATATATATATATATATAACACATATAATATGTATGCTATATATGTAAAACACATATATAGGTTATATATGTCTTATAATTTATTTTGTATAATATGTACATTACATGTATATATAACATCAGGAATTCCAAATATATGAAACAAATAATATTGGCAGAAATGAAGCAAGAAATATACAGCAACATGGTCACTGTTTCTTTTAAGGCTCCACTTTCAATAATGAATAGAAAAATCAGATAGAAGATCAATAAGAAAATAGAAAACCTGAACATTATACACCAATTAGACCCAACAGACACATTCAGATCTTGGAGTGAAAAATGTATTATTAAAAAAAAAAAAAACTGGAAGAAGAAAAGGGTACCATGAATGAGCCAGTTCTACATCTCTTATGATGGAAGCCAATAAGTAGCAATGTTGGTAAATTAAGAAAAGACATAACCATATTGTTCAAGTGACTCAGGTATCTATCAGAAGAGCTAGAAACAGAAACCAAGAAAGCCATTGCATCTGAGGCATGGAAGCCCAGGCGGGAGCCCGGGGGGAGGCTGTACTTTCAATTCCCAGCACCTAGGCCAGAGGCATCTGTAGCCCTCGTTTGTTGATGGGATGTTTCCCACTCTTGCTGTCCAACCTGGCAGTCAGTAGCTACGCTTAGCACTTGAAATGTGGCCAGTGAAAGTGAGGAACCGATTTTAAATTCCACCCAGTTTTAATAAACTTAAATAGCCACATATGACCGGTGGCTACTATATTCAACATTTGAATTCTCGAACGTGGTTTATTTTATTTTTATATGTATGCATACTTTTTAAATTTTGAGAAAGAAGATATTAAGCCTTAAGATGGCATTTATTAAGTACAATAGTAATAAACAACATCTCAAGCATCTTAAAACCACAGCTAAGAGCTCAGTAAGTTTTCTGTTGATAGCTTCCAAATTACATTTGAAAAAATCAGTAGCTTTCCTGCATAGAAAAAAAGATTAATTTGAAAATATAATCTAAAATTATGTAGATAATGGAAGAAACATATAAAATGTCTTAGAAATAAAATTAACAAGAAATTTCCAGAACCTAAAGGAAGAAAACTGTTTTTGTTTGAGTCAGAGCCTCACTCTGTTGCCCGGGCTAGAGTGCCGTGGCATCAACCTAGCTCACAGCAGCCTCAGACATTTTAGCTTCCCTGTTTATCTAACAAAGCAATGAAACGGAATCAGAGTTAGGACTTGGTATTATGCACACAGATTATATTAGATTTAGCCAGCAAAGTCAATTTCTCTCTCAACTTTTACAAACCAAGATTTCTGTCTTCTCTTGAAAACTCAGGCGATTGGACCACATCCCCACAGTAAGACAGTGATCTGGAACTGAGCAGGGGCGGCACCCATTAGGCTGGATCATAACTCTTGCCCCAGCAATACCCCTGCTGCCCCTCAGCGTGCTCCTCAGCGTGGAGGGGGACAGGGACGGTGTTGTGCGTCCATCCCATACGTCATCTTCCTGGCATTTCCGGGGCCCTTGGAATCGTGTGGATGTGAGGCAGTGAAGGGACGGTATCAATTCTCCATGCAGTCTCCCATCTCTATGGTTGGAATCTGGAAATCTCTGAGAATGGAGACTTGCGAGAGGCACCGATTTCTCATAATACTTTTACCAGATCGGGACTATTATTTTACCCCTTTTAGGGATGAGGTTTAGAGAGGTTAAGTCATGTGCCTAGTGTCACGGTAAGTGATACAGTTAGGCAGTCTGATGCCAAAACCTTCACTATTCTTTCTTTTTTCTATTCTATATTGTCTTTTGAAGTTTTTCTTTATCTTTAAAAAGGGGATAATAGTCTTAACCTTAAAGGTCAGCTATTGATTGCATAAAGAAACCGTTTGGATTAATTTTAAATTATTTGGATCAGTTTGAGGTTACATGAAGAAATTTGTAATGGTTTAATCCATTTGAACCAGTTTCTACCAGATTAATATAGTTAGAATAAATTCAAGCTGGATTCTGTTTGTATAGACAATCTGGAACATGTTTGGACTTCTTTTGATAACATTTTAGCAGAAATGCTATTGTCTGTTAGATAGTAATCATTAGGTTAAGAATATATGATTTCATTCTTAGGTTGTCAAGGGGTTAAATCAAGAAAGATTAAATGTGTCAAAGTCACCTGGGCGTCTTTAACATCACTAGCAGGGCAAATCCCCTGGCAAACCTCCTTCAAAGCACTGCCCCTTCCTCTCTCCTGAAGAAAAATCTCTCCTGACTCGAAATGCCATAGTTAGTTCCACCTACTTTTCAACTTTTTATAAATGAAACACATACCATGAATTTTTTTCTCACACATCTTATTTTCACAAATCTCTAGCTGAAAATCAGTATTTCCTTGGATTATAAATGTGGACAACATGCCATAGTTAGGCCAGCTCTGGTGGCTTGGCCACCAATAAAAGTCACAGATACTTTCATATCACAGTGTGGCTGTTGTAGATACTGTGACATGCCATTTACAGGGACATCACTGCTTTGAAATTGTAAGAGCTATTTGCTACAGGACTAAATTTCGTTAGTTAATGCATCAATAAAGAAGCACCTATCATACTCATCACAAATTTATTTTTAATACTATTGTGATAACTTTGTTTCAGTGTCATTTATGACCTTATTTTTAATGCCTTGTAAAACATTAACTTACCCAGATTCCAAAGAGGTCCATGGCACAAAAAAAAAAGAAAAGAAAAAGAAGAAGAAGAAAGAAGGAAGAAGAAGAAGAAGAAGAAGAAGAAGAAGAAGAAGAAGAAGAAGAAGAAGAAGAAGAAGAAGGAAGAAGGAAGAAGGAAGAAGGAAGAAGGAAGAAGAAGGAGAAGGAGAAGGAGAAGGAAGGAGGAAGGAGGAAGAAGGAGAAGGAGAAGGAGAAGGAAGGAGGAAGGAAGAAGGAAGAAGAAGAAGAAAGGAGGAAGGAGGAAGGAAGAAGAAGAAGAAGAAGAAGAAGAAGAAAGAAGGAAGAAGAAGAAAAGAAAGAAGAAAGGAAGAAGAAGAAGAGAAGAAGGGAGAAAGGAGGAAGGGGGGAGGAGGAGGGGGAGCGGGGGGAGGAGGAGGGGGAGCAGGGGGAGGAGGAGGAAGAGGGGGAGAGGGAGGGGGAGGAGGAGGGGGAGGGAGAGGAAGGGAGGAGGAGGAAGAGGGGGAGAGGGAGGGGGAGGAGGAGGGGGAAGAGGAGGGGGAAGAGGAGGGGGAGGGGGAGGGGGAGGGGGGAAGGGGAGGAGGAGGAGGAGGAGGAGGAGGAGAAGATTAACAACGTTTCACGCCAGGAAGGGGAGCCCAGAGCAACCTGTAAAGCGCACTTCCCGGGCCGGGCCCGTGCTGACTTGTCCTGATGTTACCTCCAGAGTTGCCACCAACATCCAGCCGCCCACGAAAATGCCTGCCCCCTGCTAAGCCTTGTCCGTCATCCTCGGTTGACCCATTTAACCCACTTCCCAAGAAGGGGGCAAAGTAAAAAGCAGATAAAACACAGGCTTTGAGCCGAAAGAGGAGTCCAGAACTGGGCCCTGACCTGCGCCACTCCGTGGCTGTGGCCCCGCCAGAACTTTATTCCACTGTGCAAAGGGACAACGTTGCTGTCTTTCCCATTACCACAAGGTTTTGAAATAACGTGCCCCAAGCGGCTGACAAGCACACAGTCCCCGAGCGCGCGTGAATGCCTCTCTCAGGCCAGCACGGCCGGGCGGACTCGCAGCTGAGGACGCGCACGGGGACGAGGGCAGCAGGGGACACGGACTGAACGGAGGGGGAAACCGCGCTTTCCTCAGCGCGGCCTTCCGCGTCCTCACGTCCCGTGACGTCACCACGCTGACGTGGGGGGCTGGCCTGCGAACGAGCGGGAAACTCAGACAGGAAGGGACGAGACAGCCTCTCGCCCTCGCGTGAGGCGGCCGCCACCAGTGCCGGCCCTCGGCGGACGGCCTTGCTCCCGCAGCAGCGACCGCGGCAGGCCGCTCGCCTGAGGCCAACGCCACCGCTAGTGCTTTCAGGGAGGACGGGGGAGGACGGCTTTTCCACATAAAAAACGGTGCCTCCTGAAGGCTACACTCGGGAGAGATGAGGGAGACTGAGTCACAAGAGTAGAAAGCAAAATAAGTCTCTAGCTTTGGGGCCGCAGCAGGCAGGCAGGTGCACCTCTGACACTTCCAGGGGGACCAGAGTGTGCGGTTCCCCACAGCAGAGCTGGAAATCGGGGAGGAAGCCAACGGGAGAGGCCGGGGCAGGGGACCTGGAGCGACAGGCGGGAACCCGGGTTCTCCTCCGTGTGGCCAGGACTTCGCACGGGAGCTGGGGCCGGAAACAGAAAGCGTCTGGTGCCTTTCCTCTTTCCTAACACACGAGACCGACGCGACGCGTCAGGGCCGAACCTCCCAGGACCCTGCGCGGTCACTGGCTGCCACCTCCGAGCTGCCCCGGGACCCTGCGCGGTCACTGGCCGCCACCTCCGAGCTGCCCCGGGACCCTGCGCGGTCACTGGCCGCCACCTCGGAGCTGCCCCGGGACCCTGCGCGGTCACTGGCCGCCACCTCCGAGCTGCCCCGGGACCCTGCGCGGTCACTGGCCGCCACCTCCGAGCTGCCCCGGGACCTTCACTGGCAGCCACCTCCGAGCTGCCCCGGGACCCTGTGCGGTCACTGGCTGCCACCTCCGAGCTGCCCCGGGACCCTGTGCGGTCACTGGCCGCCACCTCCGAGCTGCCCCGGGACCCTGCGCGGTCACTGGCCGCCACCTCCGAGCTGCCCCGGGACCCTGCACGGTCACTGGCCGCCACCTCGGAGCTGCCCCGGGACCCTGCGCGGTCACTGGCCGCCACCTCGGAGCTGCCCCGGGACCCTGCGCGGTCACTGGCCGCCACCTCCGAGCTGCCCCGGGACCTTCACTGGCAGCCACCTCCGAGCTGCCCCGGGACCCTGTGCGGTCACTGGCTGCCACCTCCGAGCTGCCCCGGGACCCTGTGCGGTCACTGGCCGCCACCTCCGAGCTGCCCCGGGACCCTGTGCGGTCACTGGCTGCCACCTCCGAGCTGCCCCGGGACCCTGCGCGGTCACGGGCTGCCACCGCCGAGCTGCCCCGGGACCCTGCGCGGTCACGGGGTGCCACCTCCGAGCTGCCCCGGGACCCTGCGCGGTCACTGGCCGCCACCTCGGAGCTGCCCCGGGACCCTGCGCGGTCACTGGCCGCCACCTCCGAGCTGCCCCGGGACCTTCACTGGCAGCCACCTCCGAGCTGCCCCGGGACCCTGTGCGGTCACTGGCTGCCACCTCCGAGCTGCCCCGGGACCCTGTGCGGTCACTGGCCGCCACCTCCGAGCTGCCCCGGGACCCTGCGCGGTCACTGGCCGCCACCTCCGAGCTGCCCCGGGACCCTGCGCGGTCACTGGCCGCCACCTCGGAGCTGCCCCGGGACCCTGCGCGGTCACTGGCCGCCACCTCGGAGCTGCCCCGGGACCCTGCGCGGTCACTGGCCGCCACCTCCGAGCTGCCCCGGGACCTTCACTGGCAGCCACCTCCGAGCTGCCCCGGGACCCTGTGCGGTCACTGGCTGCCACCTCCGAGCTGCCCCGGGACCCTGTGCGGTCACTGGCCGCCACCTCCGAGCTGCCCCGGGACCCTGTGCGGTCACTGGCTGCCACCTCCGAGCTGCCCCGGGACCCTGCGCGGTCACGGGCTGCCACCGCCGAGCTGCCCCGGGACCCTGCGCGGTCACGGGGTGCCACCTCCGAGCTGCCCCGGGACCCTGCGCGGTCACTGGCTGCCACCTCCGAGTTGCCCCGGGACCCTGCGCGGTCACGGGCTGCCACCTCCGAGCTGCCCCGGGACCCTGCGCGGTCACGGGGTGCCACCTCAGAGCTGCCCCGGGACCCTGTGCGGTCACTGGCCGCCACCGCCGAGCTGCCCTGGGACCCTGTGCGGTCACTGGCCGCCACAACCGAGCTGCCCCGGGACCCTGCCCGGTCACTGGCTGCCACCTCAGAGCTGCCCCGGGACCCTGTGCGGTCACTGGCTGCCACCTCCGAGCTGCCCTGGGACCCTGTGCGGTCACTGGCTGCCACCTCTGAGCTGCCCTCGGACCCTGCGCGGTCACAGGCTGCCACCTCCGAGCTGCCCCGGCGCCGCGATGCTCCCGGGCACCGCGGGCCCCCAGCGCTCCCAGCAGTGCCCAGGCCCGGGCGCCGCCTGCCTCACCCCGCCAGACTGACCCCCGAGTGGGCGCTTCGTGCCTGTTTCCATTCGGTCAACACGATGTGTCCAGACTTATTTGTTATTCTGTATAGCGGTATTGTTCATACGCGTTTATTGCTGTGTAATATGATGGTATATGAATACGCCATAATTTATCCATTACACTCTTAACGGATGTTGGATTGTTTCCAGTCTGGATTTAATACAAATAATACTGCTAAGAACCTTTTCCGGGTACTGTGTTACACATGTCTAACCATGTCTTTTGCAAATATGGGTAGGCATTAAATTGCTGGATCAGAGTATGTGCATATTCACCTTCAGTAGATAATGTCCAGCATTTTCCAAAGTGGCTTTACCAACTTACATACCCAGTGTTGATGCAGAAAATGTCGGGCACCGACTGCTGCCTCCCTGTAGTTCTGCATCTCCGGGGGCCAGTCTGCACGAGGCCAGTTAGAGGCACGCTGCTGGGGCCAGGCCCTGGCACACAGCCGGCCAGACGCCCACATGCTGTGGGACCACATGGGGGAATGCCCCCAGGCCCACGTGCTGCTGCCTGTTTCCCACCACGCTGTTTGCATGATCCTGATTGGGTAATTTTTGAATCGCACTGTTTTTGATTAGATGTTAAAGCTTGTTGTTGATTGGATGTTAAAGCTTATTGCTGATTGGATGTTAAAGCTTGTAGTTGATTGGACACTTCTTGAGCCCTACCAAGGGTATAAAAGCAGGGGCAGAAGGGCAGGAAGGGGGAGAACATCAGAAGACATGAAGAGGCCTGTGACATTAGGTGTGCTGAGTCTGCTGTAGCAGAATAAAGGCTGTTCTCTGACCCTTCCTGTGCCGCTGGGTTCTTTCCCCAGCCAAATGAATAAGAACTGTAACAAGAGCTGTAAGGCTAACTGTGCACACTGCGCAACAGCGTCAATGCACAAGAGTTCCAATTGCTCCTCATCCTTGCCAGCATTTGGTACTGACAGTCTTTGTTTTCTGCCGCTCTGATGAATCTGCAGGGCTAACTCGTGGTGGTTTTAACAGGTATTTTCCTGATTATCAATGAGATGGGGCACCTTTTGCATTTTGATCAGTCATTCTGCTTTCCACCTTTTTAAAGTTCCTTTTCAAGTTTCCTACCGTGTTTTCTACTGGATTATGTATCTGTTATATTAATTTGTAGGAGTTCTTTCTATATTATTAATAAGAGCCCTCTATTATATGTGTTAATACAGCTTTTTCTACTAGAGTTTGCTTTTATTCACTCTTAGGTACCTGTCTTTGAATGACCAGAAGTTCTTAGTTTTAATATGGCCCAATTTGTCAATTGTTTCCATTAGGATTAATGAATATGGGTCCTTTTAAAGAATTTTTCACTTTTCCCAGGTCTTAAAAATATTTTCTCCATTATTTTTTGGATTTCTCTTTTGTTTTATTTTTCCTTTCACATTTAGATCTACCATCCACTGGAATTAGTTTCAATGTCTGGTGTGAGGCAGGAGTCCCATTTTACTTTCTCCCATATAAATACCCAATTGTCTCAACATCCCATTTATTGCAATGGCGTGCCCTTCATGAATCATCATATATGAATAGTTGTCCATAAATGAATAGTTCTGATTCTGGACACTCCATTCTTTTTCACTGGTCTATTTTCTATTTTTCTCAATTCTTGTATCAATACCATGCTGTCTTTTTCTGTTTTGCTTTGTTTTGTTTTGAGACAGAGTCTTGCTCTGTTGCCCTGGGTAGAGTGCTGTGGCGTCACTGTAACTCACTGCAACCTCAAACTCATGGGCGTAAGTGATCATCCCCATCCTTGCTTCAGCCTCCCAAGTAGCTGGGACTACACGCACCATGACGCCTGACTAATTTCTGTTTTTAGTAGATACGGGGTCTTGGTCTTACTCAGGCTAGTCTTGAACTCCTGAGCTCAAGAGATCCTCCCACCTCAGCCTCCAAGAGTGCTAGGGTTACAGGTGTGAGCCACTGAACCCAGCCCACGCTGCCTTAATTATTCTAGCTTTGTAGTCAGTCTTGATATCAACAAGAATAAGTGCACAAATTACATTCTTCAAAAGTGCCTGGTAATAGAAAAAAAAGTTATGTGAGAAAAAAAAAAGTGCCTGGTTATTCTTAATGTCATGCATTTCCATGTAAATTCCAGAGCAGAGATATCATTTCCAACCATGATTCGATTTAATAAAACTATAAACTTGCTTGGATTTTGTGTGCTATTGCATTAAATCTGTTTATCACATTGAGAAAATTCTGAATTGTCATGTTTACAATATTGAGTCTTCCAATCAATGAATATGGTATATAACTTCTGCTATTTAGCTCTTCTTTATCTCAATAATATTTAACATTTTTTTTGTAGAGACCATGTAGTGAACAATCTTAGAAGTTGACCCATTAACAATAAATTATTAGAAACTTTCATTTGAAAAGTATATAAAGACCTTATAATAATTTAACTCAGCCAGGCACAGTGGTTCATGCCTGTAATCCTAGTAGTCCTGGAGGCTGAGGCAGGAGGATCGCTTGAGGTCAGGATTTCAAGACCAGCCTGAGCAAGAGCAAGAGCAACAGCCTGTCTCTACTAAAAATAGAAAAAATTAGCCAGTCAACTAAAAACAGAAACAAAAAATTAGCTGGGCATGGTTGCTCGTTCCTGTAGTCCCAGCTACCTGGGAGGCTGAGGCAGGAGGATCGCTTGAGCCCAGGAGTTTGAGGTTGCTGTGAGCGAGGCTGACGCCACGGCACTCTACCCCGGACAACAGAGGGAGACTGTCTCAAAAAAAAAAAAAATTGTGAAGCAAGCACATCTTCACTGATCCCTCCTGCTTTCTGTTCATTGTCTCCCTCACCAATCTTATCATTTTGTCTTTCTCAGTTTCCTTCCCCTTCATTTCTCTTCCTCTATTTACTAGCCATGAGCTTTTCACTGGCCAGCTGCAGAATCCCCATCCCTGTAGGCCACAGGCGCCATCATCACCCCTCACGTCACACGTCGTCCGTCTCACTCTGACACCTGCAGTCCCCATCCCCACCCAGAGCCACACCTCCACAACAGCCGTCACCCCCACGTCACACCTCGTCTGTCTCACTCTGCCACCTGCAGTCCCCATTCCCTGGCAGAGCCACACCCCCACAACAGTCGTCACCCCCACGTCACACCTCATCTGTCTCACTCTGACACCTGCAGTCCCCATCCCTGTGCAGAGCCACACCCCCACAACAGCCGTCACCCCCACGTCACACCTCTTCTGTCTCTTTCTGACACCTGCAGTCCCCATCCCCCGGCAGAGCCACACCCCCACAACAGCCCTCACCCTCACGTCACACGTCGTCTGTCTCACTCTCACACTGGCAGTCCCCATCCCCGTGCAGAGCCACACCTCCACAACAGCCGTCACCCCCACGTCACACCTCATCTGTCTCACTCTGACACCTGCAGTCCCCATTCCCCGGCAGAGCCACACCCCCACAACAGTCGTCACCCCCACGTCACACCTCTTCTGTCTCACTCTGGCACCTGCAGTCTCATCTCCTCACAGAGCCACACCTCCACAACAGCCGTCACCCCCACGTCACACCTCGTCTGTCTCATTCTAACACCTGCAGTCCCCATCCCCCCGCAGAGCCACCCCCCACAACAGCCATCACCCTCGTGTCACATCTCATCTGTCTCACTCTGACACCTGCAGTCCCCATCCCCGCGCAGAGCCACACCTCCACAACAGCCGTCACCCCCACGTCACACCTCGTCTCACTCTGGCACCTGCAGTCCCATCTCCTCACAGAGCCACACCTGCACAACAGCCGTCACCCCCATGTCACACCTCGTCTGTCTCATTCTGACACCTGCTGTCCCCATCCCCCCGCAGAGCCACCCCCCACAACAGCCGTCACCCTCGTGTCACACCTCATCTGTCTCACTCTGACACCTGCAGTCCCCATCCCTGCGCAGAGCCACACCTCCACAACAGCCGTCACCCCCACGTCACACCTCGTCTCACTCTGACACCTGCAGTCCCCATCCCTGCGCAGAGCCACACCTCCACAACAGCTGTCACCCCCACGTCACACTTCGTCTGTCTCACTCTGACACCTGGAAGCCCCCATTCCCGGGCAGAGCCACACCCCCACAACAGCCGTCACTCCCACGTCACACCTCAACTGTCTCACTCTGACACCTGCAGTCTCCATCCCCCCGCAGAGCCACACCCCCACAACAGCCGTCACCCTCACGTCACACCTCGTCTGTGTCACTCTCACACCTGCAGTCCCCATCCCCGGGCAGAGCCACACCCCCACAACAGCCATCACCCTCACGTCACACCTCGACTGTCTCACTCTCACACCTGCAGTCCCCATCCCCAGGCAGAGCCACACCTCCACAACAGCTGTCACCCTCACGTCACACCTCGTCTGTCTCACTCTGACACCTGCAGTCCCCATCCCCACCCAGAGCCACACCTCCACAACAGCTGTCACCCTCACGTCACACCTCGTCTGTCTCACTCTGACACCTGCAGTCCCCATCCCCACCCAGAGCCACACCTCCACAACAGCCATCACCCTCACGTCACCCTCGTCTGTCTCACTCTGACACCTGCAGTCCCCATCCCCGTGCAGAGCCACACCTCCACAACAGCCGTCACCCTCACGTCACCATCATTTGTCTCACTGTGACACCTGCAGTCCCCATGCCCGTGCAGAGCCACACCTCCACAACAGCTGTCACCCTCGTGTCACACCTCATCTGTCTCACTCTGACACCGGCAGTCCCCATCGCCGCCAAGAGCCACACCCCCACAACAGCCGTCACCCCCACGTCACACCTCATCTCTCTCACTGTGACACTGCAGTCCCCATCCCCACTCAGAGCCACACCTCCACGACAGCCGTCACCCCCACGTCACACCTCGTCTGTCTCTTTCTGACACCTGCAGTCCCCATCCCCCGGCAGAGCCACACCCCCACAACAGCCGTCACCCTCACGTCACACATCGTCTGTCTCACTCTCACACCTGCAGTCCCCATCCCCGTGCAGAGCCACACCTCCACAACAGCCGTCACCCTCACGTCACACCTCGTCTGTCTCACTCTGGCACCTGCAGTCCCATCTCCTCACAGAGCCACACCTGCACAACAGCCGTCACCACCATGTCACACCTCGTCTGTCTCATTCTGACACCTGCTGTCCCCATCCCCCCGCAGAGCCACCCCCCACAACAGCCGTCACCCTCGTGTCACACCTCATCTGTCTCACTCTGACACCTGCAGTCCCCATCCCTGCGCAGAGCCACACCTCCACAACAGCTGTCACCCCCACGTCACACCTCGTCTCACTCTGACACCTGCAGTCCCCATCCCTGCGCAGAGCCACACCTCCACAACAGCTGTCACCCCCACGTCACACTTCGTCTGTCTCACTCTGACACCTGGAAGCCCCCATTCCCGGGCAGAGCCACACCCCCACAACAGCCGTCACCCTCACGTCACACGTCGTCTGTCTCACTCTCACACCTGCAGTCCCCATCCCCGTGCAGAGCCACACCTCCACAACAGCCGTCACCCCCACGTCACACCTCGTCTGTCTCACTCTGACACCTGCGGTCCCCATCCCCACATAGAGCCACACCTCCACAACAGCCGTCACCCCCACGTCACACCTCGTCTGTCTCACTGTGACACCTGCAGTCCCCATCCCCTCCAAGAGCCACACCTCCACAACAGCCGTCACCCTCACGTCACACCTCATCTGTCTCACTGTGACACCTGCAGTCCCCATCCCCCCGCAGAGCCACACCTCCACAACAGCTGTCACCCTCACGTCACACCTCGTCTGTCTCACTGTGACACCTGCAGTCCCCATCCCCTCCAAGAGCCACACCTCCACAACAGCCGTCACCCTCACGTCACACCTCATCTGTCTCACTGTGACACCTGCAGTCCCCATCCCCACCCAGAGCCACACCTCCACAACAGCTGTCACCCTCATGTCACACCTCATCTGTCTCACTGTGACACCTGCAGTCCCCATCCCTGTGCAGAGCCACACCCTCACAAGAGCCATCACCCCCACGTCACACCTCGTCTGTGTCACTCTGACACCTGCAGTCCCCATCCCCGCACACAGCCACACCTCCACAACAGCCGTCACCCTCACGTCACACCTCATCTGTCTCATTATGACACCTGCAGTCCCCATCCCCGCCCAGAGCCACACCCCAACAACAGCCATCACCCCCACATCACACCTCATCTGTCTCACTCTGACACCTGCAGTCCCCATTCCCCGGCAGAGCCACACCCCCACAACAGTCGTCACCCCCACGTCACACCTCATCTGTCTCACTCTGACACCTGCAGTCCCCATCCCCCTGCAGAGCCACACCTCCACAACAGCTGTCACCCCCACGTCACACCTCGTCTGTCTCACTCTGACACCTGCAGTCCCCATCCCCGCGCAGAGCCACACCCCCCCAACAGCCGTCACCGTCACGTCACACCTCGTCTGTCTCATTCTTTTTATTTTGAATTTTATTAATACATTTTATTTAACCCAATGTCATATTATGAACATGCAACCAATATGAAAAAATTGAGATATTTTACGTTCTTTTTTCCACGAGTCTTCAACATCCAGTGTGCATTTTCCACTTACAGCAGATCTCAATCTACACTAGCCACATTTCAAGATTTCAGTAGCCACTGGTGGCTAAAGGCTACTGGACTGGACAGCACATGTCTAAAGTCTAACTCTCTCTCCAGCATAATCATCACCTCAAAATATACAAAGTACATAAAAGGTTATCCTAAACTAAGTAATGCTCTGTTAAAATGGCACATGAAACAATAAATGTTAAAGTATTTGGACCTTTTCTAATTACTAAATGAGAAATTTAGCTGTTACATAGGAATGGCTTTGCAAATCTTTTTGACATTTTTACAAATGCCTTGAAAACCATGTTCTTCTTTCCATTATCTCGTTAAGATAATGAAACATCTTAGTGAGTACTAGGTTTTCTTTTTCCACATCTGACTTGTTCATTCTGTCATTCAATAACTATTTATCTGCTAACTATGTGCAAAACTATGCTACGCAACACTATGTGATGCAGTGAGGGATGTAAAGTACACACCATCTCCAATTTCACGAAGTTTCCAAACTAGTAAGAGAGGGAGTGAAAATGTGAAGAATATGTGAAAATATATCTCTATTTTATTTCACTGTATCACTCTGTGTCAATTACTTGTCTACATACCAGTCCTTCCCCAGTTCTTTAACAATGAAGAGAAGGACTTTATCATCTTCCCAAGGCCTAACAGAACACCTGAATAAACATTTATGGAGTTCACGATAATGAAAAATTATGTATTATTTTCTAGAACAGAGGTCCCTACAAAGTACACAAAGAAATATTTTATCTTCCCTATGCTACACTATAAAGCAGAGGAGTTACCAAAGGCAGGCCTTGAAAGATTTGACAAAGGGTGGTGAGAAGTTTGAAGAAAATGATAAATGTTTACAGATGAAAAAGTATGGGAACAGAAGAGTACATCACATATGATAGGTATTCCCTGCATGTTTGCTTATTAAGTGCACAAGTGACTAAAGGGAAGAGCCTAAATGACTAAGAATATCATTTACAAAGCTAGAAATGGAGGATTTGAGACACGAAGGGGTGGTAATGCTACATAAGCTACGTGGGAAAAAGTGACATCTTGAGTAGGAAGCTGCAATTCTTAACATTTTAAAGCAAAATAACAGCAGTAACTACCCTCCCTACCTTGGAAGGTACAGTTCTATATCCTATTTTCTTACCTTTGGGATAATGCCTATGGTGTCCACTTAACAACTTTAATGATTCCATAATCTGACATTAACTTGAACAATTTCATTCAGGCATAGTTATAGGCAGGATGAGAAAAAAGAAATCTAGCAAAATGGTACACTTCCAAAGTGTCAGAGCAAATTCACAGTATTTATGCAATTTAGGAACAAAGACACATCATTTACTAAGTTGTTACCAGGGCAAATTACCAAGTAAGACAATCAAACCACACACATTTTGTTGCTTATTTTTCCACAAAGACAACAATTTGAGAAGCCTAACAAAGACCGAGTTATTCAAACTATAGTTCTAAGAATATAGTTTAACAGAAAGAACAAGCTGAAAACTGTTACGAATATTCATGTCTCTATACTGTAAAAACTGTTATTTTTCTAAATTTTACCAACTGAAAGCAAAAGAAAGCTTGTATTGCTCAATTTTTCCAATAAGCAGAAACAGAAAATAAGATTTTACTAAATACTGGTAATAATAAATAAGATCACAGTATTAATCTTCCACATAAATTGGGTTACAGGTGTTCTCAAAGTCTGTTGTGATGGTCAGAGGTGGCATGGAGTGAGTCTGGGCACCCTGAGCCGTGAGCAGGGGCAGGAAGAATGCCCCGTGATGCCCAAGGCTTTGAAGTGTAAGACAGCACTCTGCTGCCTACCCTCCCCAGCCTGTGTGCACTGGGAATGCTCACAGGATCCCTTCCCCTGCAGGCACAGGAGGTTGGAGGGTTCAGAGGCCAGGAGTACAACCCCCCAGGCTCCAACTAATACGTGCTATGTCACCATGGTCAGGCCAGCCCAGGAGGCTGAGCTTGGTCATCCCCACAGTTACCTCCTTTACTGAACCACAAGCTTGTGATTCCAGGCAACACGCACTGGACAATGCACTCAGGCTGTCTCAGCTACTCTGTAGTTGTGATGACAACTGTAGCAACCATTTACTCAGCACTTACTAAACACCCGGTGCTCTGCACACATTTACGTCATCTGCAGTCTGCACAAGATTTCATACTTAGCCACATTTTACAGATGACAATACTGAAGCTCAGAGAACGTAAATGACAGCCCCCCTCCAAAAAAAAAAAAAAAAACAAGAGAGAAAACACCCAAAGTTGCACTGTGTTTCTTTTAAAGAACCCTCATCTAGACAATGTTTTTAATACTCAAACCCCCTTTAATTCTATAGCAATCCTGAGAAGTATTTCTCCTCCCATCACCATTGATGAGTAAATACTCCTTTCTTGAAGGTTCTTAGCCCAGTCTTCACTCTAGACCCAATTTTTACCTGGCTTATTTCTGCCTCTAGCCTTTAGTTTTCCCCCTCCTTAAGGAATTCATAATAATCTCTTCAGTTCTTCCATCTGTTATAAACTAGACCTCATCTTTTGTTCCATCTAGATCTCTATCCCTTTAATCCCTCTAGGAGTTGCTTTAGGCTAGGGAGCTGGAAAGAGAGCAGAGGGGGAGAAAAAGAGCTTTTAACAGTCTACTTTACAGGATAACCTCTCTGTCTCTGGAAACGACACTTGAAATAAACCAAAAAGCTTGCTTTTGCAGAGGTTTCCAAGCTATCACTTTTTTCTTTTTCTTTCTTTTATGAGATAGGAGGAAAAGAAGAAAAGGGGGAGAGAGGGATCTTGGCAGGTGGGCATAATCAGTAGCAGATAGTAAAAGGTGACCTGAAGTACAGGAACAGCAATGGAGTAACATAAATCACGCAGAACAAGTGGCCCACTGCTGCTCTCCCTTGACATGTCATAAATACTTAGTAATGTCCACAGGCCATGTGCCTGTACAAGCAAAAGGCAGCAGAATGGATACAATGGGCTCCTAGATAAAGCCGGGCATCCAGGTAATAGCAACCAGACCAGAGGCCCTGGGAACAAACACAAGCAGTACAGGTAAAGGCAGTACAATGTACAGCATTATTTGCTTGGCTTAGAAGTGTTGTGGACCATGGCCACACAGCACGTGACAGTAATGCAGAACAGCATGAAGACCTTGTGGAGAAGAATGTCCATGACTGTAAATCTTGAGGCTGAGAAAACTGAATAACCAGGAGAGAGACTGAAGAAAGGTCAGCCAAAAACAAAACAAAAAAAAAACGTAGAAGGCATACCCATTGTTGTTGCCCAAGCACAGGTCTATCAGGTGGTGACAGGGGACCTTGTGCAGTATTCTCAAGGGCAGATGTTAACCAGACTGGAACCCAAAGGGCCTGGGGATCTCCACTGGCTCCCTTATTGGGCGACGTCTGGGTCTACGGACTCCTTCACGCAACAGGTAGTACTGCAGTGGATTTGGCCACAGGTCCTCTTTGATAATCTCAGCAATTCTATCAGACTCTGGAAGGCTGTGGTCTGAAAACCAGGTGAAGAAGCTGCAGACGAGGTCTTGGTTTCTGCGAATGAAGGACTGGGGTTCATGTCCCCTGCGCCATATGATTGGGGTGGAAAGAGACACCACTCGGCCGGAGGATCTGACCTCATATTCCTTGACGATCAGCTTGTTTCTGAAGTAGGGGTTTCTTCGAAAGAAGAACTTGAACTTGCAGCCAGTCCTAGGGTGTCTGAGTTCCTTCACCCCCAAATTGGTTATGTACCTTAACATCTCTGCATCTTGGCCCCTAATCATGGGAGACAACTGCGGGTGGTTCCGAAAGGCAGTCATCCAGAAGCCCGGGATGTTCTGAATGATATAGTTCCTCCGCTCCAGGCAGTGTCCACGCATCCGCCCAAACTTGCGCTCCAGCTGCTGGAAGGCCCTGTCAGCCTGGGCATTCAGTGTCCAGTCCAGTTGGATGGCCTCCAGAGGGTCCATGCGGAGAGCCACATTCAGAGGCCAGGGCCCTGCCTCCTCCTTCACCTCTCCTACCACTCTGTTTTCCTACACCACTTCTACTTCTTCACCTACTGGCTTCTCCTCCGCCTCCATTGGATCTTCTACCACCTCGTTCTCCTTCACTCCTTCTATCTCCACCACCTCAGCCCTGCCCTCGTCATCCATTGCTACTGGGAGGGTGGCGCACTCTTGCGACTTCACATCCTCCTTAGTGCCCACGATCACCTCAGACCACAGCCTCTCCGCACCACAGGTTTTAGGGCCTTTCCTTCATCTTGAAAGCCGTTTTTCATGCTGTTTTCAGCTGCCGCCAACACGGAGGCTGCTTCCAGGCCTTCTGTGGGAGGCGCAGCCTCTTCCTGCCCAGCTCCGGCAGCTACACGACTGCCACCGCCACCGACTCGGATCTGTGATGCCTCGGGTTCGTCGCGGAGGCTCAGGCACTGGTGTGGGTCCCGACCTCCTGGGACATGGTCGGAACCAGTGAGGCTGCGGGTTTGGGAGAGAGGGGTCCTCTCGACCCCACCCAGGCCGCTCATATTGGTATCCGGCCAACTGGAGGATAACGTTGTTTTCCTCACAGAAGCCGCCCCTGAGGTAACCGCCGCTCGCACCGCCCACTCTCTCCTCTGTCTCACTCTGACACCTGCAGTCCCCATCCCTGCGCAGAGCCACACCTGCACAACAGCCGTCACCCTCGTGTCACACCTCATCTGTCTCACTCTGACACTTGCAGTCCCCATCCCCTCCAAGAGCCACACCTCCACAACAGCCGTCACCCCAATGTCACACCTCGTCTGTCTCACTCTGACACCTGCAGTCCCCATCCCTACCCAGAGCCACACCTCCACAACAGCCGTCACCCTCCTGTCACACCTTATCTGTCTCACTGTGACACCTGCAGTCCCCATCCCCTCCAAGAGCCACACCTCCACAACAGCCGTCACCCCAATGTCACACCTCGTCTGTCTCATTCTGACACCTGCAGTCCCCATCCCCACCCAGAGCCACACCTCCACAACAGCCGTCACCCTCCTGTCACAACTTATCTGTCTCACTCTGACACCTGCAGTCCCCATCCCCACCCAGAGCCACACCTCCACAACAGCCGTCACCCCATGTCACACCTCTTCTTTCTCACTCTCACACCTGCAGTCCCCATCCCTGAGCAGAGCCACACCTCCACAACAGCTGTCACCCTCACATCACACGTCGTCAGTCTCACTCTTACACCTGAAATCCCCATCCCGGCACAGAGCCACACCTCCACAACAGCTGTCACCCCCACATCACACTTCGTCTTGATGAGGAAAATGTTGGTTGCCGGGACGTGGCCGATTCCTGCCTCCCTGTAGTTCTGCATCTCCGGGGGCCAGTGCTGTGCGTGGCCAGTTAAAGGCAGGCCACTGGGACTGGACCCCTTGGCACCCAGCCGCCCCGGACCCGCGTGACGCGGGGACCCCACGTGCCGGAATGCCCCAGGCCCTCCTGCAGCGAGCGGCCTGTTTCCGGCCATGCTGCTTGCGTGATCCTGATTGGGTAATTTTTTAATCCCACTGTTTTCGATTGGATGTTAAAGCTTGTTGTTGATTGGATGTTAAAGCTTGTTGCTGATTGGACGCTTCTTGAGCCCTACCAAGCGTATAAAAGCAGGGGCAGAAGGACAGGAAGGGAGAGAACATCGGGAGAACATGGAGGGAACATCGGAAGACACGAAGAGAGCTGTAATACTAGGTGTGCTGAGCCTGCTGTAGAAGAATAAGGACTGTTCTCCGATTCTTCGTGTGCCGCCTGGTTCTTTACCTGGTTAAACGAATAAGAGCTGTAACAAGGGCTGTAACGCTAGCTGTACACACTGCCGCAACATTTGGTTCCCTGACCAGGAAAGCCGACTGAGCTGGCTCCTTGAACGGCATCGGTGGAGCTGGCTCCTCGAAGCCACCAGAACGGCGAATGGTGCACACGGCGTGGATGAGTGGACTGCACCCGGACAGTGGACGGCACCGAGCAGCATCTTTCTCCTTCAGCACCAAGAGCTGTTGGCCAAGGGCAATAAGCTTGCCGAGGCCTTGCTGAGGGAGGGGAAGCAGGGGCACTGACGTAGGCCACACTGTGACAGGCCTCCTGGCAGGTGCTGGCCTCCATGGTGCTGTTGCCCAAGGGCAATAGCAGGAGGCTGAGCAAGTGGGTGCTGGGCTCAGCCAGCTGGAGCGGCAGACCAAGGCCAGGACGTGGGACAAGGTAGGGCCCCTGGGACCCGCCCGAGATCGGCCTGTCAGGGGAAGAGGAGCCACATCGGCTCCTAGGGTATAAGCCCGTCAGTGGGACGGAAGAGGAGCCATCAGCTCCTAGGAGGTAGGCCTGTCAGTGGGACAGAATAGGACCCCAATCAGCTCCTGGGGTGTAGGCCTGTCAGGGACAGAAAAGGAGCCCGATTAGCTCCTAGAGCCTGTCAGTGGGACAGAAGAGGAGCATCGGCTCCTAGGGTGTAGGCCCCATCAGAGGGACAGAAGAGGAGCCCCATCAGCTCCTAGAGCCTGTCAGTGGGACAGAAGAGGAGCATCGGCTCCTATAGGGTGTAGGCCCCATCAGTGGGACAGAAGAGGAGCCCCATCAGCTCCTAGAGCCTGTCAGTGGGACAGAAGAGGAGCATCGGCTCCTAGGGTGTAGGCTCCATCAGAGGGACAGAAGAGGAGCCCCATCAGCTCCTAGAGCCTGTCAGTGGGACAGAAGGGGAGCCTATTGGCTCCTAGGGTATAAGCCCATCAGTAGGGCAGAATAGGAGCCCCGTCGGCTCCTAAGTTGTAGGCCCCATCAGTGGGACGGAAGAGGAGCCCCATTGGCTTCTAGGGTATAGGCCTCGTCAGTGGGATGGAAGAGTAGCCCCATCAGCTCCTCAGGACAGGGATCTCCCAGGGGAGGGAATGTGTAACCTCTGAGTGAATGTGAGTGGAGGGAACAGTGACTGGTCATTGTGTCGGTAGCCCCACAGCTTTGGCTACGGGGTTTGAGTGGGTCCTAACCTGGGGTTCTATGGTGACGTTAGCATAACGGTAATTGCCAAGACGTGCCTCACTTCCCTCAAGGGACACAGCTAGGCAGACACCTGAGAGCAGGAAAGGAGTGTTGTCGGGTGGCGTAGGGAATGGGAACGCTGGTTAGGAGCTAGAGCAGGGATCAGAGTCTAGGCAGGGACAAGGTTCAGAAAAGGAGTGTTGGGTGGTGTAGGGAACAGGAGTGCTGGTTGAACACGGGAGGGTTCGAATCTAAGCCAACAGTTGCAAGGTGCATGCTGATAAGTTTCATGCGTTCATCGTGGAGAGTGGTGACTGGGACTGCATCCGCCACCCGCCACCATCGGCTTCTCCACTGCTGGCATCTCCACCACTCGTCCGCTGGTTGCAGTTGTCCCCGGCCTTCCAGATGCCTCTGCATGAAATGCGAGGTCCACCGCAGGTTTGGGATGCCAGAACCATCCAGCTGGGTCAACCTGCCCTGCATTATCAGCCTTTCTCCACCACTGATCTATTGAATTGGAAGCTCCATACGCTGTCCTACTCGGAGAAACCACAGGCCCTCATCGACCTCCTGGAGTCCATCTTCCAGACTCATTGTCCTACGTGGGAAGATTGCCGGCAACTCCTGCTGACTCTCTTCAATACCAAAGAACAGCGTCGGATCATGATTGGAACTCGGAAGTGGCTGCAGGAACGGGTGCCAATGGGCACCCTGGATGTGGAACAATGGGTATCACGAGTGGTGCCTGAGACCAACCCAGAGTGGGATTTCAACACACCAGAAGGACAAGCGGCACTGGAGCAGTACCAAGAGGCTCTTCTCCAAGGAGTGTGGGAAGGGGCCAAAAAGCCGACCAACATGAACAAGGTTGCCTTCATTACCCAGAAGCCAGAGGAGTCACCGTATGACTTCTACGAGCGCCTCTGTGAGGCATACAGGGATAGACACACCTATTGACCCGGAGGCAGCCGAAAATCAGAGAATGGTGAATGCAACATTTGTCAGGCAATCGGCTTCCGACATTTGGAGGAAGCTGCAGAAACTCGAAGGATTTGCAGGCATGCGTATCATGCAGTTAATGGAGGTGGCCCAGAAGGTGTAGGTCAACCGGGACCAGACTGCTCAGAGGGAGGAAGACCAGAAGATGAAGAAAAAGGCTGCCCTCCTGGCTGCTGCCCTCGGTAGATCCAACCCATCCAGGCGGCCCAGACCCCCACGAAAGGGGGGAACCAGAGGACGGGCACCTTTGGCAAGAGGCCAGTGCACCAATTGCAAGAGGTTTGGCCACTGGAAGAGTGAATGTCCCCACAAAGGATGTCAGCTAGTAAAGGGGGTAACCAGAGGACGGGCACCCTTGGCAAGAGACCAGTGTGCCAGTTGCAAGGGGTTTGGCCACTGGAAGAACAAATGTCCCCACAAGGGAAGTCAGCTAGTAAAAGGGGGAACCAGACGGGTGCCCCAAGCAGGAGACCAGTGTGCCAATTGCAAAACGTTTGGTCACTGGAAGAATGAATGCCCCCACAAGGGAAGTCGGCTAGTGTGGCCTGTACCCCCACAAAAGGGGGGAACCAGAGGACGGGTGCCTCTGGCAAGAGACCAGTGTGCCAATTGCAAAAGGTTTGGCCACTGGAAGAATGAATGCCCCCACAAGGGAAGTCACCTGTTGCAAAGGAGGGCCCCGTTCAGGACCACCCAACAGAAACCAGAAGCCCAAGAGCTAGTGGGGCTCACTGGCATTGAGTCCGAGTTGGGCTGACCGGGTTCCTTTAGCCCTCAGGAACCCACAGTCGAGATGGAAGTAGGGGGCCAACAGATGACATTTGTGGATGTTGGAGCAGAACATTCAATTATAAGGCACGAGGTCCTCCACATGCCAGACTGTCCGGTGCCTCCCTTGGGACGGGACTTGCTGAGCGAGTATGAGGCAGACGTCATCCAGAGGACCGAGGAGCTGGAGGAGGCCAAGAAGAAGCTGGCAGAGAAAGAGGAGGAGCACGCTGACCTGAGGTGCAGCCACCAGTGGGCAGTGGAGTCCCTGCAGGCCTCCCTGGATGCTGAGACCCAGGCCCACAACGAAGCACTGAGGCTCAAGGAGAAGATGGAGGGCGACCTCAGTGACCTGGAGCTGCAGCTGGGCCACGCTACCCAGCAGGCCACGGAGGCCCAGGTGGCCACACGCTGCTGCAGGCCCAACTGAAGGAGGAGCAGGCAGGGCGGGATGAGGAGCAGCGGCTGGCAGCTGAGCTCCGAGAGTAGGCGCAGGCCCTGGAACGCTGGGCTGCGCTGTCGGCTTCTGAGCTGGAGGAGCTGTGGGCTGCGCTGAAGCAGGGCGAGCGCAGGCTGGCGGAGCAGGAACTGTTGGAGGCCACCAAGCGCCTCAACCTCCTGCATTCGCAGAACACAGGCCTTCTGAACCAGAAGAAGCAGCTCAAGGTGGATTTGGCCCACCTGAGTGGGGAGGCAGAGAAGGCCAAAAAGGCCATCACTGATGCCACCATGATGGCTGAGGAACTGAAGAAAGAGCAGGACACAAGTGCACACCTGGAACGGAAGACACTGGAACAGATGATGTGGGAGCTCCAGGCCCAGCTTGAAGCTGAACAAGCTGCCCTCAGAGGTGAGAGGCAGGTACCTATGGGGGTACTGGTGCAGACTGTGGACCCCTGGCAGAGGCCAGTGGCCTGTCTGTCCAAGCGGCTGGACTCGGTAGTGTTGCGATGGCTGCCTCGTTTGTTGGTCAAGAAGGCGGACTGGTGTGTTTGGGCATGGTGTCCATGTGCGGACCTTGAACCCTGCCACCTACCTTCCTACCGGGCCAGGGCCCCCAGACCATGACTGTGCTGAGGCCGTGGAGGAGGTCTGTGCAAGCCGGCCAGACTTGAGGATGGTCTGTTGCCGGCGCCTGACCTGGAGCTCTACACAGACAGCAGCAGCTACATCCAGGATGGCAAATAGTTGGCTGGCTATGCAGTCACCACAGGGAACGAAGTCATCGTGTCAGCCCCACTGCCTCAGGGCCCAGAGGGGAGTGTTATGGGCACTCATCCAAGCCCTCAGGTACGACAAAAGGGCCAATGTATATACAGACTCCAAATATGCCTTCGCTACGATGCACATACACGGGGCAATCTACAAGGAAAGAGGGCTATTGACCGCAGGGGGAAAAGAAGAAATTCTTCAACTATTGGAAGCAGTGTGGGCACCGAAGGAGATTTCAGTCATCCACTGCAGGGGGCACCAGAAGGGCACAGACTCAGTCACCAACGGTAACCGTCTGGCAGACCAGGCAGCAAGGCAGGAAGATGGGACAACCAGAGGATCCCATCAAATGCCACATTCTCCTGGCCCCCGAGTGGCCAGAGAAACCCAGGTACATGCCAGAGGAAGAACAATGGGCAGAGCAAGGCCCTTAGCCAGTTGCTCACCCAATGACGGCCAGTGCCCGGTGCCAGACTTGTGCCAGGAGCAATGCAGTGGCTAAACCAAGGCCAGCTCCAGGAATTCAGCACACTGGGGTGACCCCATTCGAGGAGGTGGAAGTGGATTTCACAGAAATCAAACCAAGCAGGGGATACAAGTATTTGCTGGTTATGATATGTACTTTCTCAAGTTGGGTTGCTGTCCCCACCCGAACCGAGAAGGCCAGAGAGGTAGTGAAGCTCTTGCCTGAAAGAGGTCATCCCCCGGTACAGCTTGCCTGTCTCCATCAGCAGCGATGATGGACCTAGCTTCACTGCAGAAGTTACACAGATCCTATCCAAGGCATTAGGTATCCAGTGGGAGTTACATACAGCCTGTAGGCCACAGAGCTCAGGGAAAGTAGAGTGTGTGAGACACAATTACCCTGGGTAGATATGTTAAGCATCGCCCTACTGCAGGTAAGATGCACTCCTGGCCCCACTGGGTACTCACCCTTTCAGATCCTATATGGTAGGCCACCCCCAATCATCAAACTCCTGAAGGCTAGGCAGTTGGGATAATTGAACCTGGACCAACAGCTCCAGGCCTTGGCTAAAAGCATGGCTAAAAGCATGAACCAGACTGTTCAAGAGAGAAACCAAATTGGACTAGGACTCCCAGTCCACCCCCATAAACCTGGAAACTTGGTTTGGGTGTAAACGATTGGAAGAAGGAACCCCTAGAGACAACCTGGAAGGTACCCTATACTGTGATATTGGTTACCCCCACTGCGGTCAAAGTTACAGGTGTCACTCTCTGGACCACCATTCCCGAGTGAAGCAAGCGGAGACAGATGATGCGACCAGTCATTGGACGGTGCAACAAGGTCAACAGGACCCGCTGAAGATCCGGCTCAGACACTCGTCTGCAAGTTGGCCCTGAATATGGCTAGACTGTATGGGACCACTGGTCTGGACTGTCATGGGAATTGGACTCGGGGCTTTCGCCCCAAGACACTGGACTAACTTCCTTTGGTAATAATTTTCTGGGTTTACATGGGGTGCCTCTGTGTTGTTGGTTGGGGCTATCTGGGGAAGAATGTAAACCAATCAGGAATTGTAACTACCAAAGTCAAAGGGCTATGGTAACCATGGGGCCCAATGTAGTTATTAGATTCATAGAGAGGTTGATGCCTCTGTGTAAACTGATACAGGCATCAAAAGGGGGGAATGATATGGAAAATGTCGGGTGCCGGGACGTGGCCGATTCCCGCCTCCCTGTAGTTCCGCATCTCCGGGGGTCAGTGCTGTGTGTGGCCAGTTAAAGGCACGCTGCTGGGGCTGGGCCCCGCGGCACCCAGCCACCCCAGACACCCGAGGCACCCCGAGTGCCGCCGGGACCCCGCGTGCTGCCAGGACCCTGAGTGCCGGAATGCCCCAGGCCCTTGTGCAGTGGCCTGTTTCCGGCCACGCTGCTTGTGTGATCCTGATTGGGTAATTTTTGAATCCCACTGTTTTCGATTGGATGTTAAAGCTTGTTGTTGATTGGATGTTAAAGCTTGTTGCTGATTGGACGCTTCTTGAGCCCTACCAAGCGTATAAAAGCAGGGGCAGAAGGGCAGGAAGGGAGAGAACATTGGGAGAACATTGGGAGAACATTGAGGGAACATTGAGGGAACATCGGAAGACATGAAGAGAGCTGTAACACTAGGTGTGCTGAGTCTGCTGTAGAAGAATAAAGGCTGTTCTCCGACTCTTCGTGTGCCGCTCGGTTCTTTCCCTGGTCAAATGAATAAGGGCTGTAACACTAGCTGTACACACTGCCGCAACAATCTGTCTCATTCTGACACCTGCAGTCCCCATCCCCGGGCAGAGCCACACCTCCACAACAGCCACTGTCCACGGCCAGCCCAGAGCTGGGCTCCACCCTCCTCTGCTCCAGGCTCACTCAGTGCACTTGGGCTTTCTCCTAATCATGAGTCCATGTGTTCTCCAGAATCACAAATTCACCGTCCTGAAGACTCCACTGTCCTGATCTTCCCCCTCCAGGAAGTCACTAGATTTCATCTTCACGTCATGCAGGACGTGTCTGGTTGCCTTGGGATGCTCAGGTTGCCCAAAATTACACTACCCTCCCTCCCTTAGAGCTACACCCTGTAAAAAAAAACAAAACAGACACGCTATCATCACAGGGAAAACAAGTTTTGTAAAGTTCCACCACACGCTTGGTGTGCCTTTCTATTTTTGAGGATAGATTTACAGCCTCTAAAATGAGCTTTTTAATATATATTTATAAGAATTATAGAAGACCATGATCTTTATGACTTCAGACTTGTCATTCCCGGCAATATGGAACACTAGAAACATTTTAAAATCTTCCTGCCAAAAAGGACCTGTGTGCATTGGATAACATAATACAAACATCCACTCAAATGCACAGCAGGGCTCAGTAAAAAGGAAAAGAACTCTAGAGACAGAAAACAAACAGGGAAACTGAGGAGAGCATTGGCCCACGGGGCAGCCCAGTGGGGCACAACCAATGTCATCATCCAGAATTTGAGGCTTCATGCCAGTCAGGGACAGGAGTTGAGGTCAGAGCATGCAAGAAAAGAGGGTTGAAATTAAGACGCCTCTCTCAACACGGCGCCGGTCCATGTGCTGCCCCTCCAAGAATAGACAAACTATAGCAAAAGCAGCTCACCAAGAAACAAACGTATTGGTCTTGGACTGGGCTTGCAGTATTAAAGCAACTTTGCAAAATTTGTAACCTTAGACTTGTCTTCAAATAGATTTGGGCTTTGAACTGAAGCTCATCAGAGGAGGCCAGGATCCCCCAAACTAAAAACGTTTATACAGGAAGTGGTCACAGCCTGGTGATTTCCTCATCGCGCTTTATATGAATAGCAGCATCAGGCACCAAAGAACTTCAGGTAAATGAACTATTGAACAGCGTTAGAAAGTAAATGAGTTTAAAGTAATTATGAACACAAAAGTAATGTGAAGAACATAAAAAGTTCAATGTACTCACTAAAATGAATACAAAGATGTGAAAGGGGATGAGAATTTGGAGAGCTCGTCCATCAGTTCTGAGAAGTATACAATGCCTGATCTCAAAACAGAACTATTTGCTCCCTCCCCTTCCCTTCTTTTCTTCCATTCGCTCATTTTCCCCAAAGTGAAAAGAAGAACACAAATCCACGGGGAACCACAGTGAGATACTAGCACACACCGGCCAGGATATCCAAAATTAACACTAACAGCACCAAGTACTGCAAAGACAGGAAGCAACCACAATTTGCATCTACCCATTATTGTTGGTAAGAGTACAAAATGGTACAACCGTTTTAGAAAAAGGACCGGCAAAGAGCTTTATGGCAAAACGGCAACTCCACGCATACCAACAGGACACAGGCACACTGGTGTGTGTGTGCGTGTGTGTGTGTGTGTGTACACATGAGTGTGCATGTCTGTGTTTTGAGTAGGAGTTAAAAGGGGGCCTATGGATGTTTTATATTCCAGAAATACCTGCTTCTCAATATAGACAGTCAAAAATACCATTTGATGGGGCATGAAATATTCATTGACATTTCAGAGGCCATCAAAATGGTACCTACATATTTTGTGTTTCATAATGCATATATTTTGCTTACAAAACTAAATGTACTTTATAAGTATGACCCAGAAATTCCAATCCCAAGAGAAAGGAAAGCAGTGTGTCCAAGAAGACTTGTACAATGTTTATGGCAGCTTTATTCACAACAGCACTGAGATGGAAATAAGAGAATAGTTGTCCATCAATAAGAGAATGGATAAAAGAAACCATGGTATCCTATTAACACAATAGGATACTACTCAGCAATAATAATGAACTACTAACACACAAAAGAGCACGAATGTAAATGTAAAAACCATAACGCTGAGTGAAAGAAGCTTCATACAAAGGAAAACGTACTATATAATTCCATTTATATGAAGTTCCAGAACAGTCAAAACTAGTCTGTGCTGGGAAAAGAGCAGTGATCGCCTCTGGGCCGGGTGAGGCTCGAGTGGGATGGGGCACAGCGGAACTTTCTGGGGTGCCGGTCATGTTCCATGATGTCAGTAAGGGCTTGGGTTGCAAAGACATGTGCGGTTGTAAACACTCAACAAATGTACTTTTAAGAATTGCAGGTAAATTTTATACCAAAAGGAAACCCTATAAACATACGGAGCCCTGGTTATGGCGAGCGTGCTGCAGTATTCAGCTGACATCTGCACTTCCCTGGACGTGCATCCAAAAACCACGGGCTGACGGACGGCCAGCCATGTGGGGAAGCAAGAGCATAAGGTGACACCCACGAGGGGTGTCAGGGAGTTGACTGTAAAATCTGTTCAACTTTGCACTTTGATGTTTTTCATAACAACGCCGTGGTGGGCAGGAAGTTAAAGTTAAACGCCCTTGAGGAGGCGGACATTCTGAAAACTGTGTTTCCAGCAGCCTGCTGCAGGTGTCTCAGGTGACAAGCCTGCCCCTGCACAGCGTGCCAGGGCTGCAGGCTGACCCTGCCCGGCAGACCAGGCCCACAGGGCAGCGTCTATAGGCCACCTTCCCTACAAGGATGTGAGACATTGCCAAGGAAGACAGAGCGCCCTGGGAAAGAAGTGCACTGTGGGACAGGGGCGGGGACGGGGTGAGGGACCTGAACACAGGGTGAAGACTCAGGGACCAGGGCGAGGCAGGCACTGGAGGTGGGAGAACAGGGGCCCTAAGGACACCTCACAGAGCACGAGTCTTCCTCCCATGCACATGCACTCCAGCTCTGTGGCTCATTAGCCCTGTGACCTTGGGGAACTTACTTAAGCCTCAGTTTCCTTACCTGCAAAATGAAACAATAATGGCCGCCTTACAGAACTGCTAAAGATTGTACGAGAAACAGAAATGTACGTGAAAACATCTTTGTCGCCTGCTTTATGGCTCAGGCTCTGGTTGGCACGGCCGCCCATATGTATTATCCACACAGTGCCTTTGCCCAGGCTGTGAGAACGCCAACACGCAGCTGGGACTGACTATCCTCCTGAGAACGAGACTGGGGTGGAGGGGAGACCACGGGATGGGGGGATACAGAAAGCACAAAAGACAGAACACGGATTTTAGGCTTCCTTTCCCATTTGCCTAGTTCCAAGGGAGCAGGCACAGCTTAAAGTCCTCCCCACCACATGTGGGAGTTTGTCCCCTCCCCGCCACACTCTCCGGGCCCCTTCTGCCCCCAACCCCTTCCCCAACCATAACCGGGGTGTGCATTCTGCAAGTCTCGGCAAACTGGCGTTTCCTGAGGGAAGCCATCCTAAGTTTCCCCGGTAGACATTTCTACAGCACCACATACTCTCCCGAACCAAGTCAGACAGCTGTAACTTCAGAATTGTTTCTCATGATGCGCACAGAAGGCAGAAACCGTCCTGCGCACCGTCTCCGGTGCCTGGCGGAGCCTCACATGTGGCAGCTGATCATTAAATGGAAAACTATTTTTAAAAGGAACTCAATTAAATTGTCTAAAAATAAAGGATATAGTTAAATGAATTCATAAGAGAATATTCACATTCATAAAAGAATATTATATAGCCTTCCAAAACTGTTTTCAAGGAATAAATCTGTAACAATGATACATATTTATATTTGTGTATATGTGTGTGTATACATGTATAAATAAATATATATGCAGAAAAATAGATAGGGAAAGACACCAAAATGTTAAAAAGGATTATATCTGGATGGTAGGGTGATTTGTACTCTCTTTTTTAGACTTTTGCCACATTTTCCAAATTTTCTATATCAAACATAAATGTATAATAAAAATCATATTTTTGAAAGGAATGATTCCTTGAACCAGTAGTTCTTCATTCTAGCAAATTCAATCATGGATGCTGATGAAGATTATGCACAAGGATGTTCCCAGTAACATTACACAGAACAGCAAAAGCATGTAAAATAAATAACACGTACAGAGGAGAGGGTAAGTCATGGCCCATTCATACTCTGAAATATATCTATCGATTTTCAAAAATGATGCTATATAAGAATGTTTTCCCCCCAGACCAAAGTCTTTTATTTCATATAATGCTGGCTTGCTTCTAACGTAGCGCACCCTCATCAGTACCGGTTGGCAGATCACATATACTGAACGCCACTTTGTATTGTTTGGACACAGGCAGATTAGTAGGAAGATCCACCCGGGACCTGTCAAGTACTCTTGAGTGCAGAAAAGATAAAACAATTTAAGAAAATTAGGTTGGGCAAGCGTCAACAAGAAAACTATAATTCTTTCTAAACCACCCTTGAGGTGATATGTGCTAACATTCATTGAGCTCTTACTAAGTGTTAGGTATTATTGTAAGCACATTTAGAAATATTTGCTCACTCAATTCTCAAAAAAGCCCTATGAGCTGGGGAGTACTTTTATCCCTTGTCTCTGCAGGAGGAAACTAAGAGACAGAGAAGTGAAGTGTCTTACTCAGGGACACACAGCTAATAAACTTTGGAAAGGCTGGGATTTCAACTGGTAGGTCTACCTAGAGAAACTATAATGGCCACTAAGTGACGCTGCCCCTCTGTTTACATACTTGTCTACCAGAACCATGTCCCTCTTCTGCTCGAAACTCTTAAACAGTTTCCCTTCTCATCAAGGTCAAAACCGAGGTTCTTATGACAGCCTACAACGCCCTAAATGTCTGGTTTCCCGCGACTTCTCTGCAGAGCATCTACGTAGATCCGGCATTCCAGCACCTTGCTGGTCCTGGATCACCCTAGGCCTGCTTCTCCTTCACGGCCTCTGTGCTTGCTGTCCCCACCACCTGTTATTTTTGTCCCTGAGACAGCGGCGGCTTGCTCACTCACCACCCACCAGGGAGACGGTCCCTAACTACCTCCTTAGAAGAGCATTCCTCACCCTTTCTATACTTCTTAAGTATACTCATCTGGCAATCTCTGTTACCTAACTCCGACTGTAAGACCCACGAGTGCAGGGACACCAGGGGTCTGGCTTGCACCACTTGTGCCTGGGACGCCAGTTGGCACAACTGCAGGCAACACTTGCTGAATTAAAAAACTTCCATATGTGCTGTGATTCACAACCCAATTATGTAACTTCAGGCAGCAAATCATGACTCTGTACCAATAAAACCCAAACCAAAAGAAAAAGTGGGTATATCAAAGCAGTCTTTTAGAATCTTTGTTATTTAAAATCTGATCTTCCTTACTGTGTATGCACTATGTTGATTACTCATTTAAAAGGTTAACTTTCTCAGGAATGACTGATGATTTCTACAAACTATATATACATCCAAAAAATGCTCGGAAGTGTAAATTCTTAAGTAGTTACCGGTAATAGTGACTAGGTTTTGAAGGGGATGATAACCAACAGATGCCAATGGATGCTTGTCCTTCAAAGAAAAATGAAATCCTTAAATGCACTGGGTTGACCAAACACCCAGTAATAACATACCAAACTTTAAGCTTTGGTGTTCAATTGTCATAAGGCTAATTTCCCAGCTATAGCTTTCAAGACAAATAACTGTCTATTAATGGGCTAAACTGGCCTGTTGTTTTTTGTTTCTTGTAAAGTAAAAAGTAGGTTTTGGAAAACTTATTTTATTTGGGTCATTTTCGAACACACATACTTGCTTTTCTTTTGGTTAAGAAAACAGCTCGTCGTATAACACTGTTAGCTCTTCCTAAGTCAATGGAGGAGAGGAGAGAGGAAAGAGAAAGAAGGGGAGAAGAACACACAGAAAAGTGAGAACAACCTATTTGCCAAAAGACAGGCCAAGAACATAACAGGCACCGGGAACGGCAGGTTGTAAGGCACTTTCTTCTGAAACTGCGGATTTCCAGGCTGTGGGTCTCAAGCAAACCCGGAGCGCTGTGAGCACAGACCACCTAGAAGACAAGGCTGGCTGTTGTGCAGTGTGTACAGCTAACGATGCAGCTCTTGTTACAGCTCTTGTTCATTTTACCGGAGAAAGAACCCAGCCGCACAGGAAGAGTCTGAGAACAGCCTTTACTCTTCTACAGCAGGCTCAGCACACCTACCGTCACAGCACTCTTCTCGGATGTTCTCCCCCTTCCTGCCCTTCTGCCCCTGCTTTTATACCCTTGGTAGGGCTCAAGAAGCGTCCAATCAACTACAAGCTTTAACATCCAATCAGCAACAAGCTGTAACATCCAATCAAAAACAGTGGGATTCAAAAATTACCCAATCAGGGTCACGCAAGCAGCGTGGCGGGAAACAGGCAGTGGCACGTGGGCCTGGGGCATTCCCGCTGGGGTGTGGTGGCAGGCGGGCTCCCAGGCGGCTGTGGGGTGATGCCAGGGGGCAGCCCAGCACGGCAGGGAGATGCAGAGCGACGGGGAGGCGGCAGGCAGCGGCGCCCGCCATTTTCCGTGTCATGGCCGCACTGGCCTCTTCGCCGGCTCGCCCGAGCGGGACTCCTGTGCCTCTGGCCGCGGCTCTCGTCGGGCGCGACTCACAGAGAGTCGGAAGGCGGAGGGAGCGGGAAGCACACACGGCCTCTGCCCGGCTTCGAGAGGCCTCCTCGGAACCCCGGGACGCCTGCGCGGAGGGCGGTGCCGGGGAGCGAGCGCCTCCCTGCCTCGACGGCTCTCTCTCCGCCGCGCTCCCCGCCATGCCCGGGCCGCAGCCCGAGCGGCAGAGGCTGCCCAGCCGCCTGGAGCCCGCGGCCGAGGAGGCGAAGGGCCGGGGACACGGGCCGCGGCCTCCCCTGGGGACCGGCGTGGACGCGGCCCCGGCGTCGGCTCTGCCTCGGCGGGCGGCTCCGGGCAGGCGGTGGCGGCGGCCCCTGCGAACGAGCCTTCGAGCCGGCCCCGCGCGGCCGCCTCCCGCCTCGGCCCGGCCCGGGCGGCCGGCGAGGGGCGCTGTGCGGGGCCCCGCGTACGTACGCCCGGGCTCGCCGGTGCTCGGTGGGGCCTGCGCCTTCGCCTCCCGGAAGCCGTGGCCGAGCCTGCATCCGCCCCCCCGCGGCTCCACGCACCCCTCGCTGCCTTCCGCTGGGGGATCTGGGCCTCCCCGGGGTCAAGAATGTTCAATATCGTTTTTTAAATGCTCACCAACAGGAAGGAACTGCAACACGCCCTGAAATCTGTTGCCATTTGGGCAAAAAGTTTCAACTTCATAAGGAGGCCTGTTTGCTCTCTCTCCTCAGTCCAGGCCACGTCTCAAATTTGTCACAGCCAAGCAGGACCCGCAGGGCCACCTGCATGCGGCTGGGCTCACGGGAAGGGGCCTCCAGGTGCACCCGCCAGACTTTGTGAGCTCCGCTCCCGAACGAAGTCACTTCCCGTATAATCTTGTGATGCTTGTTAAGTCCGACCTTAATATTATGCATCTTTTGCATGGTTTCCAATGATTTATTTTGTTTTTACTTTCTTCCCCGCCGCTTTGCCCCCAATGAACAATTCAACTTTATGAGCACTAAATGTCTTAAGAAGGCCTTGAGAGTAGTTTAGAGAAGGCCATCCAACGGCCACAAAAACACTGAATTTAGGCAGGTGACATAGTCATGTTACATAGTCATGTTACAGAGTAATCAATGAAGGAGTGCTGGCCTCTTATATCAACTAATTTTGAATAATAATGTAATTTTGTGCATTTTAATAAAAGCTCTTAATGTTTTTGAATAAAAAGATATTAACTCAGGGAAGTTATTTTTTTCCATTGAAGTTAATGAGAAACTCCAAGATATTTTACATATTACCTTCTAAGGCAGGGTAAGTCTCTCTCTCTCTCTATGTATATATATATACATAGAGAGAGAGAGAGACTAACGTTGGTATATATATACCAACGTTCTAATTTATCCCTATTTCTTCATAATGGCCACACGTGACAAGAGTGTGGTAGAAAATGTTGGTTGCCTGCCTGCAGCTGCCCCCTTCTTACCTGCTAACAGAACTCTAATTTCACTCAGGTGTCCAAGTGACCAAAGGACTTCTCCAAGGTTCTTTGATTATAGCAGCTTGATCATTTGCCCAAATAAGAGCTCTGAGCAAGGAAAGGCCAAATGATCAGCAGGAGACAGACGGAAACAGAATTTGAACAAGTATTATGACATACATGAGCGTGTTATCACCCATGAAGTAAATTTTACCATGATTTCAATTTACAAATAAAGAAACTAAGATTTGCAGTTAACTGATGCACCTAAAGTGGCAGATCCTGGAATGAACCCTTTGTCCTGACACCCAGACTTTCACTCTCAGTTATTTAACACACGCTGTTTCTCTAGATAGCAAACGTTTTTGTCTTTAGAAAAATCCAGATGCAAAGACCCCATCTTACAGCCTTACTCGCCTATATTAAGTGGACATGCTATAGTCAGAAAAAGGGGAATGTACAGAATAAATTTTAAAAACAGGAAATATATGGTTAAAATTCAGTATTCTACAAATACAGTGAACGATTTTTGCCAAATTATGTCCAACCAAAGTATGGGAAAGTATGATATTTTTTTCAAATTTTTGGATCATATTATGGAATATGTTATGGACCAACAAGCACCACATAGTATCTTGCCCAGTTTGGAAGCTGATATTTCAGGAATTTTTCTTCATACTCATTCAGATTCACAACCCTGAAAGTACAACATATTTCTGGGACTCAGTATACTGCAGATAGAGGAAAATCAAAATCAATCGTTTTTGCTGTTTTATCCAGAAAAATAATGATGGTACACTCCAAATTTCATTTTAAAACAAGCCTGGTCTTCTCTTTTGGCTACAGAAGAGCTGCCGTTACACATTTCTAATTGATCACAATTTCCTCCTTACTCAATGCACCTTCCCTGGCAGTCACGGAATGCGGATGATACCGCACGTTTATTTCAAAGTTCACTCCATGCCTTAGTTTCTTCAAGTGTAAATTGGGGACGAATTAATAGTGGTCTAAAGACATAGGGACGTCAAAGTTCCTTGATTAGTGCAGCCTCACGCATTGCCAAAGACAAACAAGAGGTCCAACTGAGGAACAGCCTAATGATCACCGGGAGACAAAGAGAAAGGAAATACCCCAACCTCCTCCGCCACGGGTCCCTGCGAAGCTTTGTGCAATGCTTAGGGGAGGACACGGCCTGTCCACTCCCGAGCCCTGAAGAGTCCGCAGCACTTCTTGACAGCCAACGCCATAGACGACCAGAGAAACCTCCTAGAGTCAGGACATTTGTCCCTTTAGCCGCTGTTGACCGCTCCTTTCCCGTTTGCTAGTGTTAGGGACAGACCTTCTGGCGCCCACCGGACAAAGAGACACAGACTCTGAAGCTGCAATCACACAAAAGGAGCTTTATTTCTGGCTAGCCAGGGTCCGAGCCCAGAGCACCAACGCAGTGGACACTCTAAGGCTGGGGACCCCGAGCGAAGCGGGGTGTGCCTTTTTATCCCCTCCTCTACCCCCCAAATTGCTCACGCGCGGCCCCTGTCCCCCTCCCTTGTGCTATTTTTTGCAAACCTTAATTGTACGTTGAGCCTTGCAAGGGACACTTCCCGGAAGTGCAGCAAGCAAGCGTTTCCCAGTAGCAGAGGTGTGCGGTTAGCCGACTGTCTCTCGCCCCTCCACCCCGGAGCCACCTTCCTGCTATCTTGGGTTCGCACCCCAGGTGTGTCTTGCAAGTCAGCACAAGATCTTGCCAACTCTGCAGCCCCCTGCATTCCTCAGAAATGTTCATGTGTTGCCCAACTTTTCAGTCCCCCACACTAGCTACAGTCTAGGACCGGCAGGAATGCTTTTGATGGTGTTTGCGTTGTGGGGGCGCCTCGATGGCCCTTCTGCGGTGTCTCAGTGGCACAACAAGAAAGGAATTTCCCCCCCCCTTTGTGTGAAGTAGGGTGAGGCAATTAGCGAACAGCACACATCTGTTTATACTTATACCTCCGGTTATCTCTTGGGTTGTGAAGAAAGGCAAAAGGGAGGTGGGATGCGCAGGGATCTCGCAGAATACAAAGAAAATTAATCACTTCAAAGGTCAGCTCATGACCAGCGCCTAATTAGTTTGTGCGTTGCTAGGGCCCTTTGGGGGGGGATAAAAGGCACCCCGCAATTCAGGTCGGGGTCCTTGCCTAAGGAGAGCGACCACTGCGTTGGGGCTCGAAGGCTCGGACCCTGGCTAGCCAGACAATAAAACTCCTCTTGTGATTTTACATCCTCAGTGTCTCTTTCCTTCTGTTCGGTGGGGTTGAGTAAGGCCGTTCCCTAACAGCGTCAGAGCTGCTGCGGCCAACACCAGGACGCCCTTTCCGTAAGCTAAGAAGTGCGGTTCAGGGACACAGCTCTGTCCCGCGGAGAGCGCGCACCCCTTTTACTCAGTGACCCCGCAGTAACCCGCCATCCCTGCCAGGCAACTACGACGGCACGTGGCGGCTGTCCCACCGCGCACGCTGCAACCGCGGTCCGAGCGAGCAGGCCTCCACCCGCCTCCGCACAGGCGCCCACGTCCAGCGACAGAACGGAGACGGGCAGAGCGCCCGCACGCCGCTCCCGCCCCACCGGCCGCCGACGGCGCAGACCCCGCCCGCGGGCGCGCTCGGGTCGGTGGGAGGCCGCGCAGCTCCCCAGGCCCGCTCCCCGGAGCTCGGCGGCGGCCTCGCGCACCCTCCCCGCAGCCTCCCAGTAGCCTTCAGCACCCTCCCCGTAGCCTTCAGCAGGCTCCCCGCAGCCTCCCGCACCGTGCTCGCGTTTCAGCCGAGATGTCCCGAGGTCCGCGTGAGTGGCGGCTGCGGGAGGGCTAGGAGTGGCCGACGCCCTGCAGCCTCGCGGGGCGGGACGGGCGGGGCGCCACGGCCGGACGCGGGGCGCGCGGGGACTGGGCCCAGCGGACCGGGAGCGGCCGCCCAGAGCCTGCCCGCCGGCCACGGTGGGCGAGTGCGCGGCGCGGGGCGGGAGCTCTGGCGCTGCTCCCCGCGCCCGCCGGCCTGTTCTAGGTCTGGAATCCCGCGCTCCCCTGGCGTGAGAGGCGCGCTTAGTCTCCGTCTGCGAGCGAACAGGCAGGCCTGAAGAAGAGAGGACACGGACCCCGCTGTGAGGGAGCCCGGGCGGCCACGCTGGAGCCGCAGGCAAAGTGCGCTCGCCACCGCCGTCCCCCGCAGCGCGGGGCCGCGAGGACACAGACGCGGTTACTGGCAGGGGCTTCCCGCTCTCGGGGGGACTGCCGCTCCGCAGCGGATTGCCCTCCCGGCTCCCGTCGGCCCTGCCCCGCACGGCCGCAGGGAGTTGAGGCCCGGGAGCCACGGGCCCTGAAGGGCCGCGCGACACCTGACGTGGCCGGCGGACGGGCTGCGGGGTGAGTCCCCGCGGGGCAGGAGGACGGGCTGCGGGGTGAGTCCCCGAGGGGCAGGCGGACGGGCTGAGAGGTGAGTGTCTACGCGGGGCAGGCGGACGGGCTGCGGGGTGACCGTCCCCGCGGGTCAGGCGGACGGGCTTCGGGGTGACCGTCCCTGCGGGGCAGGAGGACGGGCTGCGGGGTGAGCGTCCCCGCGGGCAAGAGGACGGGCTGCGGGGTGAGCGTCCCCGCGGGGCAGGAGGACGGGCTGCTGGGTGAGTCCCCGCGGGGCAGGAGGACGGGCTGTGGGGTGAGCGTCCCCGCGGGGCAGGAGGACGGGCTGCTGGGTGAGCGTCCCCGCGGGGCAGGAGGACGGGCTGCGGGGTGAGTCCCCTCGGGGCAGGAGGACGGGCTGCGGGGTGAGTCTGCGGGGCAGGAGGAGGGGCTGCGGGGTGAGCGTCCCCGCGGGGCAGTAGGACAGGCTTCGGTTTGACCGTCCCCGCGGGTCAGGTGGATGGGCTGCGGGGTGAGCGTCCCCGCAGGCAAGGGGACGGGCTGCGGGGTGACCGTCCCCGCGGGGCAGGAGGACGGGCTGCGGGGTGAGCGTCCCCTTGGGCAGGAGGACGGGCTGCGGGGTGAGTCCCCGCGGGTCAGGCGGACGGGCTGCGGGGTGAGCGTCCCCGAGGGGCAGGAGGACGGGCTGCGGGGTGACCGTCCCTGCGGGCAAGAGGATGGGCTGCGGGGTGAGAGTCCCCTTGGGCAGGTGGGCTGGCTGCCGGGTGAGCATCCCTGCGGGGCAGGAGGACGGACTGCGGGGTGAGTCCCCGCGGGGCAGGTGGACGGGCTGCGGGGTGAGTCTCTGCTGGGCAGGAGGACGGGCTGCGGGGTGAGTCTCTGCTGGGCAGGTGGACGGGCTGCGGGGTGAGTCTCTGCTGGGCAGGAGGACGGGCTGCGGGGTGAGTCCCCGAGGGGCAGGAGGACGGGCTGCAGGTTGACCGTCCCCGCGGGTCAGTTGGATGGGCTGCGGGGTGAGCGTCCCCGCGGGTCAATTGGATGGGCTGCGGGGTGAGCGTCCCCGCGGGCAAGAGGACGGGCTGCGGGGTGACCGTCCCGGAGGGGCAGGAGGACGGGCTGCAGGGTGAGTCCCCCAGCGGGGCAGGAGGACGGGCTGCGGGGTGAGCGTCCTCGCGGGGCAGGAGGACGGGCTGCGGGGTGAGCGTCCCCACAGGGCAGGAGGACGGGCTGCTGGGTGAGTCCCCGCGGGTCAGGCGGACGGGCTGCGGGGTGAGTCCCCTCGGGGCAGGAGGACCGGCTGCGGGGTGAGTCCCCGCGGATCAGGCGGACGGGCTGCGGGGTGAGTCCCCGCGGGTCAGGCGGACGGGCTGCCGGGTGAGTCCCCCCGGGGCAGGAGGACGGGCTGCGGGGTGAGCGTCCCCTTGGGCAGGTGGACGGGCTGCGGGGTGAGCATCCCTTCGGGGCAGGAGGACGGGCTGCAGGGTGAGTCTGGGGGGCAGGAGGACGGGCTGCGGGGTGAGCGTCCCCGCGGGTCAGGCGGACGGTCTTCGGGGTGAGCGTCCCCTTGGGCAGGAGGACGGGCTGCGGGGTGAGTCCCCGCGGGTCAGGCGGACGGGCTGCGGGGTGAGCATCCCTGCGGGGCAGGAGGACGGGCTGCGGGAGAGTCCCCCAGGAGCAGGAGGACGGGCTGCGGGGTGAGCGTCCCTGCGGGGCAGGAGGACGGGCTGCCGGGTGAGTGTCCCCGAGGTGCAGGAGGACGGGCTGTGGGGTGAGTCTCTGCTGGGCAGGAGGACGGGCTGCGGGGTGAGTCCCCGAGGGTCAGGCGGACAGGCTGCGGGGTGACCGTCCCCGCGGGCAAGAGGACGGGCTGAGGGGTGAGTGTCCCCGCGGGGCAGGAGGACGAGCTGCCGGGTGAGTCCCTGCGGGGCAGGAGGACGGGCTGCGGGGTGAGTCCCCGCGGGGCAGGAGGACGGGCTGCGGGGTGAGTGTCCCCGCCGGGCAGGAGGACCGGCTGCGGGGTGAGTCCCCGCGGGGCAGGAGGACGGGCTGCTGGGTGAGTCCCCGCGGGGCAGGAGGACGGGCTGCGGGGTGAGCGTCCCCGCGGGGCAGGAGAACAGGCTGCGTGGTGAGTCCCCGAGGGTCAGGCGGACGGGCTGCGGGGTGAGTCCCCGAGGGTCAGGCGGACAGGCTGCGGGGTGACCGTCCCCGCGGGCAAGAGGACGGGCTGAGGGGTGAGCGTCCCCGCGGGGCAGGAGGACGAGCTGCCGGGTGAGTCCCTGCGGGGCAGGAGGACGGGCTGCGGGGTGAGTCCCCGCGGGGCAGGAGGACGGGCTGCGGGGTGAGTGTCCCCGCCGGGCAGGAGGACCGGCTGCGGGGTGAGTCCCCGCGTGGCAGGAGGACGGGCTGCTGGGTGAGTCCCCGCGGGGCAGGAGGACGGGCTGCGGGGTGAGCGTCCCCGCGGGGCAGGAGAACAGGCTGCGTGGTGAGTCCCCGAGGGTCAGGCGGACGGGCTGCGGGGTGAGTGTCCCCGCCGGGCAGGAGGACCGGCTGCGGGGTGAGCGTCCCCGCGGGGCAGGAGGACGGGCTGCGGGGTGAGTCCCCGTGAGCTGCAGCCGGGGCCTCGGGCGCCCCGCTCCGCGCCCTCTGCAGCGCCAAGGCCCGCCCACACCGGGGAGCTGCGGGATCCAGGCGGGTCCTTGGCGGCCCAAGGGCGGTGGCGAGGCCCAGGGGAGGCCCTGGCGAGGCTGGTGCTGGAGCCCCGTGCTGCTCCGCAAGGTGGCCGTCCTGTGCTCCGTGTCCCTAGCCCCGGCCCGCCGCTACCTCCGGCACCGCCTGCTCCGGGGGAGCCGCGCTCGCTGCGGGGCTCTGCGGTTCTCCTCCGGCCTCCGCGCGGCGTCTTTCCCACGCGGCCGGGCTCCGTGGTGCGCAGCGTGGCCACCAGCTGCCTGTCAGCTTCGAGCCGGCCTGGGTCTGGTGGCGGCGGGTGTCCCCACCAGCGCTTGGTCCTCCGTGCAATCTGCAGGTGGCCGCCACCGCCGACCCGGGTGGCCGCTCAGCACTGGGGTGGCTTTAATTAATGGTGGGTGGGCAGACGTTTTCAAGGAGATGCATGATGTCAGAATATGAACATTGTGTTATGAAAGCATTTATTTTGTCCTGCCCATATGGCAGGTGTTTTGTATATATGCAATGGAGAAATTTTAAGTGTGTGCTAAGGCACACGAGAGACTGATATATTTGCACAAAGTACTGAGATATTGTTCAAGTTACAGGTGTCATATCTCAAGGTTAAGATCTAAATGTGAACAGTTTACTAATGCACTACTGAAGTTTAAATCTGCGGTGCACTCATTGTAAACGTGGGGTTGTTTCTCTAAATTGATGTCTGCCTTCTGAACTGTAATTATTGGAAAATTCCTGTTCTCAATAAGCTACGAAACTTAATTTCTGGTCTTTGCATATATCCATTCAAAGTTAAAAATGCCTCTTATTTTAATGCCAACAAAATTGGTTGTGATCAAATTTGAAAATAATTTGCACTCCTTTTGAAAAAAAATGAATAGGAGTATTTTTAAAGAATTTTTAGCTATTCCCAGGTCTTAAAAATGTTTTCTTTATTATTTCTTGGATTTTTGTTTTGTATTTTTCCATTCACATGTATATCTATCATCTATAAGCAATTAATTTTTAATGTCTGGTGTGGGGTAGGAATTTTATTATTAGTTAATAAAATAATTTATCAATTAACAATTTTATTAATTATGAATTTTCTCAATGAATAATACATATTTGTTAAACATTAATATTTTCTTAATATGATTTAAATATATTAATATTTATATAATTTTTACTGGTGAGAAATAATACAATTGACATTTTATTTTGACCTTAATCTAATTAAAGTAATATGTTGATATTTCTAACAGTTAATCTGTAAATTGTTTTGGATTTTCTACATATAGAGCTGTATCAATTTTCTTTCTCCTTTTCAAATCTTGGTACCTTTTATTTCCTTTACTTGCCTTATTTAATTCTTGAGATCTTCAGTACTATGATGAAAAGCAGTGCTGATAATAGACTTTCTTGTTTTATTTCTAATCTCAAAAGGAAAATCTTTATTATTTTACTATAGTTAATAATATTGTATATTTCAAAATAACTTGAGGAGATCATTTTGAATGTTCTCATGAGCAAGAAAACGATAAGCATGTCAGGAGCTATGAAGGATGGAATATGAGGCAAACTGCAAGGAACAGATAGCTCACCGGGACAAGGCATGTTGACACATCATCCAGAAAGAAAAAAGCGAGCTCTAACCCAGGTGAGCAGATTTTGTTCCTCAATCCAACAATCTCTGTCCACTTGGCCTTGGTACCCCGTTGGTCTAGGTAGACAGGTGACCTTCTGTTGATGGAGTATCTCGACTTCTTTATAGAATCAAAGTAATTTTTGTCAAGATTTGGAAATAGGTTTCGCCATGTGTGATTTTTTTCTCTTCAAATTACAACTTTTCTATTTCTAAAAATTCAAATAATTCAGGCTCAATTCAGCTGTGAACACTAAACCACATGTTTTTAGTAGATGGCTTCACAGACTGTAGACTTCTTATCCCCTAAGCCAGTGACTCTGTACTTATCATTCACAGAGATGCCAGAGCTAAGTCCTGACAAGGACTCTTTCAGCTGTACCCACAGTGGGTCTGCTGAGCATTGAGGAGGTTGTCTACTCTAGAATTCACAAACCACTTACCACAATAAGCAACTTTCAGGTACAGCACGCAGCTCTTACAGAGGCGTAGCTAGTACTCATTGGGCTTATTTACTGGCAACATCTCCACATCGCTGCTCTCTGTGCCCACAGCCAGCCACTCCCCGATGGGGTGGTATCCCAGGGAGAAGATCTGGGAGGTGCAGTCATTCTGCTGCAGCTGTCATCCTTACATGAGACCCAGGATTTGACAGTGCTGTCCAAACTGTCCCCCAGAGCTTGGTGCCATCATTAGAAATGTCAATACACCCGACTGTATCTATGTGGCCCTGGAACTGTCTCGCTGGTATCTGGTTGTGCAGGTCTGTGGCATCACAGCGTGAGAAGCAGACCTTGGAATTCAGGCTGATGGCCAGGGGATAGCAGGTAGTAGCTGAGGATGTCAGTTCTGCTTTGATGCATGAGGTCTGACCTGCCAGGTCTAAATGGGCAAAGTACTGGCTTCCCCTCTCACTACCAGAGTGCTGCCAGCAGGTAGCAATTATAGAAATGGATATAATTATCTTTATTCAGACAGTCAAGCTGAGAGACAGGACTCTTATTGCCAGGGTGTTGATGTCCCAGACCTTGATGCAACCCTTCCTACCCATGTACACGTGTTTCGTGGGGTTGTGGATGTTCATCCTGGTTGAGGGTGTTGATCTGGTGAGCATGCTGGGGGATTCCAGGTCCAGAGAGGGCATGAGGGTAAAGAGAACAGGCTGCATCTGACCCGTTTCAGTAATGGGAAATGAATATGTAGCTTTTCACCCAGGAATTCCTACCAGGTTTGGAGGGAGGATAGGTACTCTCATGTGAGGGAGAGGATCAAACCCACCATTGGGAAGCACACTTATGCCACCCCTGCAGCCATGAGGCTTATTGGGGGATACATGATGTGCAGCCTTTTGTAAGTGGCACTCAGGCTGGTCAGCTTGCTGTTCTTACTAGCATGGGGACCATCCCAAAGGGAGCACTGTTCAGAGCTGGACATTTACAGGTGAGTTCTCAAACCAGCTGCCACTTGGTTAATGAAATGGTCCGTGGCAGGAGTCTTGTTGAGGCCTGGACAGAGTCTGGAGTGGCACTGATGCCCAGCATTGGCACATCACTTTGAGGTGTCGGTGTGCTGCATTCCAGCACAAGCGTGCTGGCTTTTTAATGCAAGCTCATTTCTTTGGATTTCAAAGAAGTGGAACTTCCCAGGGTGACCAAGGAGGCTGGGCTGCTACACACGTCTTGCTTTGGCATGGAATTTTTGTTAGTTTGATTTTCCAGAGGTGAATGGGCAGTGATTGCTTTCTGAGAGGGTCATCAAGAGACACAGCCACAACTAAGTTGTCACAGTTTTTATAACCATCACTGGTGAAAGCTAGAGTCCTTATCATCCACCTTTCTTTTCTTGAAGTAGTTGGAAAACTCAGCCACATTTTCTCATTTATCTGTGCCTTTTAGACTGTCTAGGACCAAGAGGGAATTACTTGTACTCGACACTCTGTCTGTGTGGTGCTCTGCATAGCGGTGCTTCTTGTCATCTTTTATTGCCAAGTGAGACTGCCCAGTCAGAGCACTAGACAGTGCCAGAAGGTGGGCACTGCCCCAGATGGGCAGGATTTCTGGAGGCTGAGGTCCATAAGGGTGGCACATAGGGGTACTGGTTGTCTGCGGCATTGTCATAAACACGGAGCTTGCAACTGCTGTAGCACAAGGATGACATTCAACTCTGCCAGGGTCACTGGTTTGGCAGGCTTGGGCCACCTGTTGTTGATGTTACTGAGACAGAAATGGGATGATTTGTGCACAAGTCACATTCAATTTCTTGGTGATTTCAGTCTGTTTGTGCATTTCAGTGTTTAATCCATATGATATTTCATAATGCATCACATAGTGCCTCTGCATTTCTGTGTTTCTCCTGCCAGTTTCTCACATTCCATTTGAAGGTGGTGATGCTGCACCTGCAGGAACTGGAATGTCTCCTTAATCTGGTCCAGGGGCTCCAGGATAGTGAGCTTGAAGCGCTGGCCTACAGCTTGGTGTCTGGTGTCAATGGAAAAGAAGCAAAATTCTGTAGAATAATTTAAAGAGGTTTATTCTGAGCAAAACTTTGGACCATGTCCCAAGCAATTCCCAAGAAGCCTTGAGCAAGTGAACTTGCCATGGTTGGATTACAGTTTTGTTTTATTCATTTTAGGAAGACAGGGATTCCAGGTAAATCATAGATCAATATGTGGCAGGCATACATTGGTTTGGCATGAAAATGTGGGACATCTCATAGGAGGGGTGGTTACAGGTTATAGGGTTGTTTAAAGACTCTTTAACTTGTAGTTGGTTAAAGAAATGAAGCTTTGTCTAAGACTTGAAATGTTTTAAGTTAAGGAAGTCTGCTAATCAGAGACAAGCTACCTATTTTCTGTGTAATTTGAGGACCTGCAGGTTTGTCTTACATAGACTTAGGCCTGATAATGAGTAACAAAGGATATCTCCAAGAAGGGAGGGGGCTATGATAAGGCACCTCTGACCTCCCTTCTCATGGCTAGTAACTGAGATTTAGAGTATCCCCTTGGCCAAGAGGGGGTCCATTCAGTCAGCCGGTGGGGGGCAGCCTTATGATTTTACTTCAGTTCACACTCCCCATCTCGCCTAGGCTCCTGTCCTGGGTGAACATATCTGGATGGGCTGCTCCCCTTTGCTCTTCTCCTGGTCCGCGTCCCCTCCAGATTTTGCTGTGGCAGCCCAGGCTAACTGGACACACAAACCCGGCACTTTTGGGGGACTCCTGCAGGTCGTGGCTTCACCTTCTGCCAAGTGCTGGTGGGCTCCTGGGAAGTGGCTGGGAGCAAGGTCGATGCTGCCACGGAGGCTCCAGGTAGGGAGTGAGGGATGACTGGGGGGAGGGAAGCAGCCTGGCAGCCCCCCTGTGACCAGCGCTTAGTGTTCCCTATGGTTGCACAAACCCTTCAGACCCAACAGGGCTGCTCCACAGGGGACAGTCCCACAGGCGCCCTCTGCTCCCCCGGCCCAGAACACATCAGGGCTCTGTGCCACACACGCACCCTGCAGGGCTGGCCTGGCCATTCAGGACCCCTCCTCCCAGCCACCTTCTTCCTTGATCTCTTTTTTTTTTTCTTCCTGGGCCTCTGTGCAAAGCATACTCCAGCCCACTGCAAAGTTCTTGCAGGACTGCAGTGCCTGAAGGGTTGTGGTCACCAGGGACAGCTGAGGTCAGGGTAGATGGCGCGGGTCCTGCCCAGCAGTGCCAGCCAGCTTGGGGCTGGCACAATTGCTGCCTGGAGGACATGGGGCAGAGGCAACCCACAGCTGCTGTGATTCCTGCTGTTGCAGCCCTGCCTTGCACAGGCTTCTAGTGCTGGTTAAATTAACACACTGATGCATACGTTGCTACCTAGTTAACTAGTGCCCTCCCTACCCTGCCCTGCAGGGGATGAGGCCACCAGCGGGAAGCCAGACAATAGTCTGTGTATAATTCACAATCACTCATCAGTAAAGTGTGAGGACGCAATGAAAGAGTATAATATAAATTTTAAAAATCAAAACTACAATTAGTAACAAATAAAATGGGAAATGAGCAGTCTATATAAACAAAATAATAAAGCATTCCTGAAAATATATGAACAAAGATTTAAACACATGGAGAGTCGTATCTTGTTCTTGGATAGAAACAAAATCAATAATATAAAGAGGTTCTTTATCCTTGAGCTAACTTCAACATTTCATTTGATCTCATAATAGATTCTGTCAGCTTTTTTAAAGCTAGCAATGATATTGCAAAATGTACATGGAAGAACAAATGTAGCCAAAATTCCTGAGGAAACACACAATGAGGTTTCCTCTCCCAGAAGAAATTAAAACACATTAAAATATTCCATAGTTAAAGCAGTGTGGTGTTGATGAAAGTAGACAGATCAAGACAGCAGAAAACTCCCCAAACCTAACAAAGTGCATAAGAAAAGTTAAGCAATAAAAATATACAACCTTTACCAAATCTGAAATTTTAAAATGTTTGTCATCAGATAGTTTCCAATTTTGAATACGATATATATTATTCATAAGTAGATATAACCTTTTTTTTTTTTCTTTGAGACTGAGTCTCTCTCTGTCACCTGAGGCTAGAATGCCCTGACATCAACCTCGCTCACAGCAACCTCCAACTCCTGGGCTCAAGTTATCTTCCTGCCTCAGCCTCCCGATTAGCTGGGACAACAGGCATGTGCCACCATGCCTGGCTATATTTTTTTAAGTTTTTGTTGTTTGGCTAATTTCTATTTTAGTAGAGACGGGGGTCTCGCTCTTGCTGAGGCTGGTTTTGAACTCCTGACCTTGAGCGATCCTCCCGCCTCGGCCTCCCAGAGTGCTGGGATGACAGGCATGAGCCACCGTGCCCAGCTTGGATATAACCCATATACAAGGTTTGTGAGGGGTCGAGACATTGCACACCTGCAAGGCCCACACCCCAGTGAAGCCGGAACTAACATCCGGCTTCTGGAAACTGTTGCTTGCTTGCCATGGAAACCGTTGCTTGCTTGCTTGATTGCGCCAACTTTGCATTGTTCGGACCCCTGTATAGTGGGGCTGCCAGCCAACCAATCATGTTAAAGGTCAATGCATGACCCACGCGTGATCAGCCACTGCATAGCGTATGCACCATAGGGATAAAAGGCACGCTGCAACCCTGGTCGGGGTCCTTGCCTACTAGAGTGACCACTGCGTTGGTGCTCAAGGCTTGGACCCTGGCTAGCCAGAAAATAAACTCCTCTTGATTGTTTGCATCCTCGGTGTCTCTGTCTCTCTGTTGGGTGGGGTGGTGAGAGGTAGTCGACTCCCAACATTTGGGGGCTCGTCTGGGATTGCTGCCTCTCTTGCCCCACTGGACAGAGGGCGGGATAGAGGGAGGAGTGTGGAAATCTACCCCGGACTAGCCGGGTGTAGTGTGGCAAGGGACGTGGAATCCCCTTGCGAGGCCCCGGATTAGGGCGCCGGCATAGGACCTAGGCGGAAGCGCTGGAGGGTCGCTGGTCAGAGCCAGGCGGAGACGTCCTCTGGTTTCGAGTCTGACTTGGGAGTCTAGGACTCGGTCAGACTAGATCCGGGAAGAAGGGTCTAGGCCAGGGTAGGTTCGTGTGTCCCCTTTGTGTGTCACCTTGTTTGGTCTTTTTCTCGTGCATGTGTGTCTGTGTTTTGATGTTTGTCTATGTGTATGGGCTTTGTGAGGGAAACCGTTGACTCTGGAGATCCGTGCAAAGACCCAAAGGGGGACCTAAGGGTAGAGGACGGAGGCATTTCCCCGGCTATCCCGGGGGGCCTTCATTGTCCCAGCCCGGGACACCCCGGGTATTGTCAACTGTGCCAAGAATATCTGGTACGTGGAGGACTAGGTCATTATCTCCTAAAAGAAAGTGAGAGGCTGGGATTTCGGATCCTCGCCCCAGGGGCTTTCGCCCAGCGCTGGCCCCACAGGTACGGTCATCTCCCCATAATAGATTCCCCTGAGTCGTGCCCTGACCCCCGAACGTGGGCCAGACCATGACCACTCCCCTCTCGCTTTTGGTGGGCCATTTTAAAGAAGTGAAGATCAGGGCCCATAATCTCTCTCTAGAGGTTAACCAAAAGAAACTCGTCACCCTATGTGAGGCTGAATGGCCCATGTTAAATGTCGGATGGCCAAGGGAGGGATCTTTTGATGCCGTTTTGGTAGAAAAAGTGAAAGAGAAAATTTTCGGCCACCCGGGACACCCCGACCAAATCCCCTATATTGTAGTCTGGCAGGACTTGGTCCGTGACCCCCCACTTTGGATGAGAGCATTTGTGCCCCCCTTTAGAGGGCGCACAGAGGTGCTCTCGGTAAAAGATCTTAAGAAAGACAAGACGCAGGGTGGGCAGTCCACAAAAGTCCTCCCAGACTCCAATCTTTACCCTGATCTGACCAGTCCCGAGTAGAGTTCGCCCCCGCCCTATAACCCAAGGGTGACTCCGGCGGCTCCTGCAGCCCCTGCAGCACCTGTCACACCGGGATGAAAAGCCCACGGCTAAAGGACCAGCCTATGGTACTAGGCAACGGGCAGGCCGGACCCCAGATCCGGAACCCGTGAGGACATTTCCCTTGAGAACAATGGGCCCCCCCGGAGAAGATGGAATACAGACATTCCAATATTGGCCCTTTTCCACCTGTAGTGACCTCTGCAACTGGAAGGCTCAAAACTCAAACTTCTCCGAGAACCCCAGAGATCTCATTAACCTTTTAGATTCTGTTCTTTGTACACATCAGCCCACTTGGGATGATTGCCAGCAGCTGCTCAAGGTGCTCTTCACCACAGAAGAAAGGGAAAGAATTCAGGGGGAGGCGCGGAAGTTGGTTCCGGGAGAGGACGGCAGGCCCACTACCAACCCTCGAGCCATCGACCGAACCTTTCCCCTTGAACGACCACTTTGGGACTACAATGAGGCTGAAGGTAGGGAGTGTCTTCGAGTCTACTGCCAGACTCTGATGGCCGGTCTCCGCATGGCGGCGCAAAAGCTGACCAATTTGGCTAAGGTAGGGGATGTCTGTCAGGGGCCGGAGGAGAGCCTGGCAGCATACTTAGAAAGAATCATGGAGGCCTTCCGGCAGTACACTACCATAGATCCCACAGTGGAAGAAAAAAAGGCCGCTGTCATCATGGCGTTTGTCAACCAAGCGTCCCCTGACATTAGGCGGAAAGTACAGAAAATAGATAGGCTAGGCGAGAAAACTCTGCAAGACCTGTTAGAAGTGGCAGAGAGGGTGTACAACAATAGGGAGACACCAGAAGAAAGGCTAGAAAGGATAAGAATAGAAGACAGGAAATTCCAAGCTGGAGAGGCGCAAAAAGCAAACAAAGAAATGGCAAAAATCCTGCTAGCTGCCACGAGAGGGGGGCAGATAGGGTCAGAGGAGAGGAGAAGGCCCCGGGGAGAGAGGCTACGCAAGGATCAATGTGCCAATTGCAAGGAGCATGGGCACTGGGCCCGAGAATGCCCCAAAAAGAAAGGGGGCAAAGATTCGAAGGGCCCGAGAAAATTATGGTGGCAGGACAGGTGACTGATGAATAGGGGAGACGGGGTTCGGCTCCCCTCCCCAAACCCAGGGTAACCCTACAAGTGGAGGGGAATCCAGTCAACTTCCTCATAGATACAGGAGCCGAGCATTCAGTGCTGACCAAAACCTCAGGAAAATTATCTAGTAAGACCAGCTAGGTGCAGGGAGCAACGGGGACTAAGCCATATCCATGAACTACTCAGCGGAAACTAGACCTAGGCTCAGGACAAGTGAGTCATGCCTTCATGGTCATCCCTGAGTGCCCCACGCCACTACTGGGACGAGACATCCTTACCAAACTGAAGGCTAGAATCCATTTTGAAGATGAGGGAGTGACAGTGACTGACGACAAAGGTAACCTCCTCAATGGCCCCCGAATTACCCAGGTTCTCACATTGACACAAGCAGACGAATATAGACTGTATCAGCCCATAAGGGGCAAAGGTGAAGACATGGACCAGTGGCTCAGTGAGTTTCCCTTGGCCTGGGCCGAAACAGGGGGTATGGGATGGGCTAAACACAGGCCGCCTCTTTACATTGAACTGAAACCGGGAGCCGAGCCAGCCCGAGTCTGGCAATACCCTATGTCTCAGGAGGCCAGGGTGGGAATAACGCCCCACATTCGGCGACTCCTGGACAGTGGAATTCTCCGGAAATGCTAGTTGGCCTGGAATACTCCCCTGTTGCCAGTGAGGAAGCCAGGGGGAAAGGATTATAGACCTGTGCAGGATCTTAGAGAAGTCAATGCAAGGACCTTAGAGATCCATCCGACTGTTCCCAACCCCTATACCCTGTTAAGCTCTCTCTCTCCTATGCTGTCTTGGTACACCGTCTTGGACCTAAAAGATGTCTTCTTCAGCCTGGCAATAGCAAGACGCTGCCAGGAGATCTTCGCCTTTGAGTGGCAGGATGATGAGAGAGGAATCCATGGGCAATTAACATGGACAAGATTGCCTCAAGGGTTCAAGAACTCACCTACCCTGTTCAATGAGGCCCTCCACAGTGACCTGAGTGAGTATCGCGCCAACCACCCGGGGGTAACTCTGCTACAATACGTGGATGATTTGTTATTAGCTGCCCCCGACCCCCAGACCTGCCTGGAGGGCAGGACTTCACAGAGTACTAGGTGAAATGGGGTATCGGGCCAGTGCCAAGAAAGCCCAGATCTGTAAAGATGAAGTCACTTATTTGGGGTACAAGATTAAGGGGGGCCAGAGATGGCTGACCGAGGCCATGAAGCAGACTGTGTTAAAAATACCCACCCCGACTTCGAGCTGGGAGCTGAGGGAATTCCTGGGGTCAGTAGGATACTGCCGCCTCTGGATTCCAGGATTTGCAGAGAAGGCTCGGCCCCTGTATGAAGGATGTAAGGCAGGAAAAGCGTGGGAATGGACTGAGCAAATGGCTAGCGCCTTTCAGGCCCTAAGAACGGCCATGCTGGAAGCCCCGGCCCTGCCGCTCCCAGACCCCACCAAAGAGTTTCACCTTTACATAGATGAGAAGAAGGGGGTGGCAAAGGGCGTACTCACACAGGCCCTGGGGCCCTGGAAAAGGCCAGTGGCATACTTGTCAAAGAAATTAGATCCGGTGGCGGCGGGGTGGCCTGCGTGCCTGCCCTGTTGGTCAAGGACGCTGACAAGCTTACCTTGGGGCAGAGACTGTTAATCACCATGCCACACCCTATAGAAGGAGTTCTAAAGCAGCCGCCGGGGCGATGGATCACAAATGCAAGGCTGACCCATTACCAAGGGCTCCTGCTGGATGCACCCCGAGTTGAGTTCCGAGCCCCCACTGTCCTAAACCTGGCAACGCTTCTACCAAACCCCGATTCTGCCGCGCCTGAACAGGACTGTCTCGAGATCTTGGCTGAGACCCAGATGGCTCGGCAGGACCTGCAGGACCGCCCCCTTCCGAGCAGCGACCTAACTTGGTTCTGGGACGGGAGCAGTTTCGTCCGCGATGGACACAGGTATGCGGGGGCGGCCATAGTCGATGATCAAGGCAAACTTGTCTGGGCGGCATGCCTTCCACAGGGAACATCTGCCCAAAAGGCAGAATTGATCGCACTGACAGAAGCTCTTAGTCGGGCCCGAGGGAAGAGGCTGACAGTATATACTGACAGCCGCTATGCATTTGGTACTGTGCACATACATGGAGCCCTCTATAGAGAAAGGGGGTTCATCACAGCAGAAGGGAAGGAGATTAAGCACAAGCCCGAAATACTCCACTTGCTAGAAGCTGTCTTGCTGCCAAAGGCAGTGGCGGTAGTCCACACCCCGGGACATCAGGGTGGAGACTCACTGGAGGCACGGGGCAATCCAAGGGCAGATGCCGAGGCTAAAAGAGCAGCAGAGGGTGCGGCGCCACCCCACATTCTGCATATAAGCCTACCACCCCCGGGCATGGGACAGATACCCCCTCTGCCAAACTACTCCAGCGCAGATGAAGCTTGGGCTACAAAACAGTTAAATGTGCAAAAAGACGAAGATGGCTGGCTGCAAGACGAAGAACGCCGCCTGATAGTGCCAGAGACTTTGGGACGTCACCTGTTAACGCACCTACACCAGACCACACATTTAGGAAAGAAAAAAATGTTACAACTATTAAACACCGCCCAGCTTAGGTTCATGTCACAGGGACGAGTGGCAAGCGACATCGTCCGGGACTGCCAAGCCTGCCAAGTCATGTAGCCGGGGAGGGTCAAAGGGACCCACGCAGGTACGAGGGAAAGGGGGAGGCAGCCAGGGCTGTTCTGGGAAGTAGATTTTACAGAAGTAAAGCCTGGGAAATATGGGTACCGGTATCTGCTAGTTATGGTGGATATGTTCTCCGGGTGGGTAGAGGCTTTCCCCACTAAGAGAGAGACTGCTCTAACGGTAGCCAAGAAAATATTAGAAAAAATAGTTCCTAGGTATGGACTGCCAGAAGGAATAGGATCAGATAATGGACCTGCTTTTGTCAGCCAAGTTAGTCAGGGACTGGCCCAGGCTCTGGGGACCAATTGGAAGCTGCATTGTGCCTATAACCCCCAGAGCTCAGGGCAGGTGGAAAAAATGAACAGAACAATAAAGGAGACTCTGACTAAATTGGCCCTAGAGACTGGCGGGGACTGGGTGACCCTCCTTCCCTTCGCCCTGTTCCAAGCCCGGAACACCCCCTATCATTTAGATTTAACTCCCTTTGAAATCATGTATGGCACTCCTCCGCCCGTGGTCCCCAGGGTGAGCCCCGAGGCTCTCCCAAAACACCCCAAACACGTGTTACAAGCCGTACAAGCTCTGCAGCGCGTTCACAGCCGAGTGTGGCCGGCCCTCCGCGCCATATACCAGGCCACAGGGCTGGGGGCGGGTAGTGCTGAACATTCTTATCACCCACACCAGTCGGGGGACTGGGAATGGGTAAAAAGACATAACAGCAAAACCCTCGAGCCTAAATGGAAGGGCCCCTTTCAAGTTATCCTTGTTACTCCCACTGCCCTCAAGGCGGATGGAATATCAACCTGGATACACCACTCCCACGTGAGGTCAGCTAGCAAGAGCGACCAAGAGCAGTGCCAGAGCCAGTTGAAGGCAACGGTGGATCCGGAGAACCCCCTAAAGACCAGGCTGACCCGGGTGACACCAGCATAGATGAACTTAGTGACTCCAGTCCTCTTTAGAGTACTGGTCATACTAGTTGGAGTCGGACTTGGGACTGTAGCACCTAGAGGTTGGACTCCATTGCAGAGATGCATGCTAGGCTTGTTTTATATCTTTTATGTGGGTGCTTTGGGGTTACTTTGCTTGTGGGCAGGAGTGTGGCAGCCGTGATAAATAGCAATCCCCACCAACCTCATAACCTCACATGGGAGATTACCAATCAAGAGACTCATAAAGTCTGGAACACGACTTCGGGGGTAGGCCCCGTAAACGGATGGTGGCCAGACCTTATGTTTAACCTAGAAAAAATAAGCCCCGTCATCGTGAGTGTGCCTCCAGGGGCGCCCGGCCCTGGGAGGCCCCCATTCGCGGTCGGTCTCGCAGCCGGTAGATCGGTGGTGCCCTATTACTATCAGCGAAGAATAGACATGAGTAGAGCAGGTTTCTTCGCATGCCCAGGATTCCGGCCTGCGAAAGAGAACCGCCGCTGTGAGGGAATTGTTAACCATTATTGTGCCAAGTGGGATTGTGTCACCACAAATGATGGGGAATGGAAATGGCAGATCCAACCTTTCCTCATTAAAATGTCCTACGTCCAACCCTGCACAAAGGACAGATACGCAGCGAACTGCAACCTAGTGAGAATAAAATTCACAAAAGAAGGAAAAAAAGACAAGCGATGAGTAACAGGACTCTCATGGGGAGTATGCCTCTATCAGAGGCCATACCTCTGCTCTTTAATGGCTATCAAACTTAAAGTTTCCCCACTCCCGGTGGCAGTAGGGCCCAACCAGGTGCTGCACCCACGGCCGGCCACAGTGCACCCCAAACCAGTGATAAAGTTAGGAACAAACTCACTCACCGTAGGGAGCCCCGTAAGCGCGGTGCCTAAAATAGAACTTAGAGATCCTCTGTGGAAGATGTTGATAGCTGCATACGAGGCCCTAAATAGGTCCAATCCCAATGCTACCGAGGCCTGTTGGCTGTGTTATGATATACGGCCTCCCTTCTATAAAGCAGTGGGAATGGCCGCCAATTTCAACCTCTCCACAGAAGCCTCCCCTAGGTCATGTCAATGGGACTGTAAAAGCCCTGGTCTCACTTTTCAGTCAGTTCTTGGCAAGGGGACCTGCCTGGGAACAGTGCCACCCAGCCATGCACAGCTCTGTGCCGGGGGTAACAGAATAATAAATCAATCAGGAAAAGAAAAATGGGTCATTCCCGGGCCAAGTGGATGGTGGATTTGCTCCAACACAGGTTTAACCCCTTGCCTTAGCCTATCAGTTTTTAATAAATCTAAAGAATACTGTGTTATGGTGTTAGTGTTCCCTAAGATAATATACCATACAGTAGAGACCATGTACACCAGCAGGGCAGGCCAAGGGGTCACTAACCTAATTTTCCAGAGAAAAAGAAAACCCCTTGCAGCCATTACCCTGGCCACACTTTTTGGCTTGGGGGCAATAGGAGCAGGGACTGGTATCTCCTCCCTAGCAATGCAACAAAGAGGATTCAGCACCTTGAGAGCAGCCATTAATAAAGACATTGCAAAAATAAAAGAGTCTATCTCCCATCTGGAAAAGTCTCTGACCTCCCTGTCCGAAGTAGTACTACAAAATCGGAGGGGGCTAGATCTAGTGTTCCTTCAACAGGGGGGACTATGTGCTGCCCTCCGAGAAGAGTGCTGTTTCTATGCAGACCACACAGGAGTCGTCAGGGAATCTATGGCTAAAGTTAGAGAAGGGCTTGCCCGCCGCAAGCGAGAAAACGAGCTGCAGGCAGGTTGGTTTGAATCTTGGTTTAACAGCTCCCCTTGGCTAACTACCCTTATCTCAACGCTATTAAGACCACTAGTAATTCTGCTCTTAGTCTTTACATTCGGACCCTGCATATTGAACAAGATAATAACCTTTATAAAGAAAAGAGTTAATACAGTACAGCTTTTAGTGTTGCAGCAGCAGTATCAGAGGCTTTGGTCAGGTAGCACAGACTTAAAACCTTTAAAAGACCCAAGAGACGTGCAAGAGTGCTCGACCAGCTTCTAAAAAAAAGGGGGGAATGTGAGGGGTCGAGACATTGCATACCTGCAAGGCCCACACCCCAGTGAAGCCGGAACTAACATCCGGCTTCTGGAAACTGTTGCTTGCTTGCTTGACTGCGCCAACTTTGCATTGTTCGAACCCCTGTATAGTGGGGCTGCCAGCCAACCAATCATGTTAAAGGTCAATGCATGATCCACCGTGATCAGCCACTGCATAGCGTATGCACCATAGGGATAAAAGGCACGCTGCAACCCTGGTCGGGGTCCTTGCCTACTAGAGTGACCACTGCGTTGGTGCTCAAGGCTTGGACCCTGGCTAGCCAGAAAATAAACTCCTCTTGATTGTTTGCATCCTCGGTGTCTCTGTCTCTCTGTTGGGTGGGGTGGTGAGAAGTAGTCGACTCCCAACAGGTTAAATGCCAACGTCCTCCAGGCAGCCCCAAGTCTCAGTGCAGAAAGCAAGCCCTGGTTGTCGCCATTAGCAGGTGGGATCACCTATGTCTGTCAGGGCCCTAAAGGGTGTGGCCAGGAGCCCTACCCAATCAGAAATCCTGGGACTGGAACTGTCCAATCAGGCACGCAGAGGGAGGGCGGGACTTCCGGGACCTGGCCTGACCGTTGTCTCCTGCGGTCCTCCACGCTCCGGTTTGTCTTTAGTGCTCCTTTGCTTCAGGAAACTTAGGTAACCCTCAGCCTTTGTCACCCTCCGACCTGCGGGTTCTGAAACGTCTGCAGGAAGGATCCCTGGGCACCACGGAAGTCAGAAAATGGTGAGTGTGCGGGGCGGCTGTGCTAGGGCGTTTGAAACCCAGCGGAACTGGCTGGGGCAGGACCTGGGCCTCCCGGACTGACCGGCGTTTGCAGACGGACGCACCAGGCCGGCTTGGCCCTCAGTCCCTGTGGCTGACAGCGGGGTTGGGCCGCAGCCGGATCCAGTGGTGGGACTTCCGGGACCTGGCCTGCCCTTTGTCTGCTGCCGGTCCTCCACGCTCCCATTTGTCTTTAGTGCTCCTTCTTCGTTTTGGGAAACTCAGGTAACCCTCATCCTTTGTCAGCCTCTGACCTGCGGTTTCTGAAACGTCTGCAGGAAGGATCCCTGGGCACCACGGAAGTCGGAAAGTGGTGAGTGGCGTCCTGTCTCATCCTCCCGGGCATCTGTGTCCCGTGGGAGCATCGGGGGGTTCCGTGGTGCAGCCCCGCGTCTCCCTACGTTGTGCGCGACCGCGGCAGGCTCATCAGGGAGGATTTCGACTGGGGTGCGGGGTTCATGCGTAGGAGGGGCTGTTGGCCCTGCGGCCCCGCCACTCCGCTCTCGTGTTAAAAATTAAACAAAAGCACCGCTCGAAAACATGCTAGAGTTTATTAAAGCAAACCATGATTTATGAATCAGAGAGCAGTCTTCCACAGTTTGTTTTTGGGGTCCACCTGGAGTCTTGACACAAATGCTTTTACAACGTGCAGGAGACAGCAAACCAAATTCAAGAATTGAGTGGTCACAGTTTTGTAGTCGTTATATCGTCATAAAAAAGAGTCGAAAAAAGTAGATTTCAGAAAAACTATTGCATTGCATTTTAAAAACCTGTTTACGTACCTATTTTCTTCCCCAGAGTGAGTGTATTAGATCTCTCAGGTCTGTTGCTTATTTGCAGGTGATTTTTAATAGAATTTCAGGGCTTTGCAAGTATACCCAGGAATCGAAATAGAAACAAATGAATGGTAAAGGTGAAAGACAGTCTTTTGTTGTTTACAATTAGTGGATCAAACACATCTGAGCTTATGTTAATGAGACAATTTATGCAAAACTCACAGAAACCCCTGGGTGGGAGACTGCTTGCCCGGTAAACCATTTACTTAGAGGGATGGAATTTTCAGTCCCACTCCCAACCTTTGGGGAGCAGGGAGGGGCTGAAGGTTAAGTGGATTGTAAATGACTTATAAACTAAATGACTAGATAAACTAATCATGCTTATAAATGAAGCTTCTATGAAAACCCCAAGGACAGTGTTTGGAGAACTTCTAGATAGCTGAACAGGTGGTGGTTCCTCGAAGTGGGGAGCCTGTTAAGGGCTTGAATCTGTGCACTCCTTTTCCCCATACCTTGCCCTGTGTAGCTTCTCATCTGGCTTTTTGTTTATATCTTTCAAGATATCTTTTATGATAAACCAGTGAATATAATAAGTATTTTCCTGAGCTTTGTGAGCTGGTCTAGGAAATTAATCACATATACAGAGGAGGCCATGGAACTCCTACTTGAGGCTATTAGAAGATTTGGAGTCCTGCATCTGCAAGTGGTGTCTGAAAGGGGGGATAGTTTTGGGGGTTGAATCCTAAACCTGTGTGATTTGACACTATCTTCAGTCAGATAGTATCATATTGAGCTGTATTTGAGGACATTTAGCTGCAAATTTGATTACTTGTTTGTTATGAGGGAGAAATTTGTACCCATTCGATCACATAAATCTGTGTTGATTGCTGCGGTGTGAGAACAGAGGAAAAACATTGTGGTTTGAGTATTTTTCCCTTCAGAATTGTCCTCCCTTCTATAAAACTATACACTGAGTTTAAGTAATTTTGCTAGATTCTTCAAACACTGGGTATTCTTTTATTTACAATGAAATGAATAACCCTGAATGAGAAGCAGAGGCATGAGACCAGGGACTCCAAGCCGAGGCCAATCTTGAGTGAGCCAAAGGAGGTCATTGAAGGTGTTCTAGCCTACTCGTGCCAGCCATGGAAGGAGCCCTTTATGCTTAGAGAAGCTACAGACCCCTGGAAAGCTGGGAGCCGGGACCCACTGGAAGGTTTGGTTGGTTAAGGGACAGAAAACGGTGTGATGCCCCTTCTGGGAGTGCAACTGTTATTGTCCTGGGACTGTTTTTAGACATTGGAAAATATAACAATTTCAGATTTAGGTGAGAAGTGACTTGATTGTGAACGAGTATTGCAACTGTGGGAAGCACCAAATATACGATCTGCAAGCATCTCAAAGGTTAGGCAGAAAGGGGCTTCCTTTTTTTTATAGGAAAAAGTAAATGAGATTAGAAAAAAAGCATTGGAGGTAGACGTTAAGATGTCAGGTGGCAAATTATATGGTAAATCAGAGAATGATTTACCCTGAATTCAGACTATTCTTAGGAGGGGCAGAGAGTGGGGTTATATACTAATTAAGGCTGAAGGGGGGATTACAGTTCAGGGGCCAGGCAAAAGGAGAGACACTTAAGTTGCATTTGGTTAACAAGTATTCTGTTTAGACTAGTAAATATAGAATTGTTCATCTAATTGTTTATGAAGCAAAAATGGGAATTTTTAGGGTCTGTGTCTGGCTTTGTGATAGGTAAAACAGGGAGCATCGTCTAAGTCATAACATAAAGGGTTTCTTTGCTGTGAGCTGCTCTTAATGAACAAAAAGGATGGGAGATTTCTTTAATCACAGCTATTTACCAGCATTAGTTTCTAGTGCCATCTTGCCCCACCACTTTGTCTTGCACTACACATCTCTTCCATTTGGCCATTCCTGCATGTACCAATTCTAATAAACTGGAAAGTGTAATTAAAGTGTTTTGCTGAGTTCCATGAGTAGTTATCAAATTAGTAGCGTTGAGAAGGGAGTTATGGGAATGCTCAATTTATAGGCAGTTTAGAAGTGTGAATTATTATAAGAGACATTGATCTTCAATTTAGCAGCACAGGGACTGGTCAACGATACCTCCCATGATTCCCTTCACAAGATTAGATGAGAATTTTTTTAATGGTATTTTCAATAAATATACTTTTTAGGGTGGAGGTCATGATCTTTAGTGTCAACATGTCCTGGGAGCTTGATGTTAAAAGAATGTTTAATTAAAATTAATTAATGTTTAATGTCAAATTTTTAGTGAGAAGTTTTACAAGGCCTTGGCAGTAATAAAGAATATTACCTTTAAGGAAATCTGCTTTGTATGCTACTTAATGCATGTCCATGGGCCTTCCTAATCTTATTTAATTAATTTATTTTTTGAGACAGAGTCTCACCTTGTTGCCCAGCCATCAGCCTAGCTCACAGCAACCTTAATCTCCTGGCCTCAAGAGATCCTACTAGCTCAGTCTCCCAAGTAGCTGGGACTACAGGCATGTACCACCATGCTCGGCTAATTTTTTTGTATATATATTTTTAGTTGGTCAATTAATTTCTTTCTATTTTTAGTAGAGATGGGTCTCACTCAGGCTGGTTTCAAACTCCCGACCTCTAGCAATCCGCCCGCCTCGGCCTCCCAGAGTGCTAGGATTACAGGCTTGAGCAACCTTGCCTGGGCCCTAATCTTATTTTAAAGGAAGAAAGTTGATGTTTAACAAAGGGGCTAGAACATAAGTTAAATGTTTTTAAATTAAAAGTTTCTGTAAACTTTCTCAGTTGATTTTTGTATTACCCCATTTATATATTCCACCAGTATGGAAGATTGATGGTGGTGTGTGCAATGGAAATGCTGAAATGTCTGCCATATGTTGCAAATAGACTGAATTATTTTACAGGTGAAAGGAGTTTCTCAGTCTCTGTGAAGCTCATAAGGTAAAGGGTCATAGTTCAAGCACAATCAACAAAGTGAGACAGAGTCTCCTGTTGCTTGGGCTAGACTGCCATGGTATCAGCCTAGCTGATAGCAATCACAAACTCCTGGGCTGAAGCAATTCTTCTGCTTCAGCCTCCTGAGGAGCTGGGGCTACAGGGTAAAACCTGTATTTTCTATTTTTGTATTTTTACTATTTTTTTTCTATTTTCTATTTCTTTCTTTTTTCTATTTTTAGTAGAGATAGGGTCTCACTCTTGCTAGGCTGGTCTTAAACTCCTGAACTCAAGCGATCCTCCCACCTCACCCTCCCAGAGTTCTAGGATTACAGGTGTCAGCCATTGCACCTGGCATTGTCCCATTTTCTTTTTCTTACAGTTTACTTAAAAAGGTGAACCAAAGTTTTTTTATTATCCCCTATTCATATTTGATGAAAATCTTGTTAAAATGCAAAAGCCAAATTTCATTCTGGTATTATTGTATTATTAATATTCAAGTTCATTTTAATGAAATGTTATAAACAAATTTATCCAACCTCAATCAGCTTTGACCACACAAAGTAAGATTTGTATCCATCTTTTATAACCTTACAATCTTTCTATTCTCTTTCTTTCTGTAATTTTCTGTAGTCACTGTTTATTTAAATTTTTTCTTTTATTCTTTCAATTTAATTCAGTCTTTAAATAATTTAAGCCAAAGTTACTTTTGTAACCAGAAACTACATCTTCATGTCTATTTTTGTAACCATTTGCACCAAAAAATTACATGTTTTAGATGAATGAGATATTGCAAGTCTGTTCATTTGTTATTTACTTTCTGTCTGTCTTCTTTCTCTTTTTTCTTTCTTCATTTTTTTAAGATAGGGTGTTACTGTTGCTGGGCTAGAGTGAAGTAGCATCATCAGAGCTCACTGCAACTTCGAACTCCCCAGCTCTAGTGATCTCCTCTCCTCAGCTTCTAAGTAGCTGGGACTACATGCTCATGCCACCACACCTGGATAATTATTCTGTTTTTTTGTAGAGATTTTTGGGTCCAGAGCTGAAAGAAAGACACAGGAAGACTCATGTGTAGCAAAATGCTGTTTATTTTGAGCATCTGGATGCAGATAAGTGGACGCTGAAGAAAGTGTCCACAAGAGCAAAGGGGAGACCCTTGGGTTTTATAAGGGGTTTCTCCAGGACGGGGGAGTAAGTAATTGGGCCAGAACAGCCTCTTGTTATAAACACAAACAACAAGCTAAGACCTCTGTCCTGGTCACATCCATCCTGCAGCTCCAGGGAAGTCCTTATCAGGAGAGAGGGGGAGGAGTAAACCTCATCCCTATGGGGGAGGGTGGAAAGCAATGCTGGCTGCAGTGTCAGATTTATAGCATCCGGGATTCTCTGGACTCCTGTGGCTGTTGTTTTACAAGACTAAGTTTTGCATAACCACACTCTGTCCTATATATATTCTTGGGTTCCCACCTGCAAGAAACCTAACACTCCACCCTTTTTATTATGCACATATATTAAAATGAAGGGTACAATATGCGTAAAAATTAAAAAGATTGAGAAGTGGACATTGTTGTCTTTCTGACTGCTTTTTGTTTTTTGTTCCTGGAGATCTCCTTATCTTTGAAATGTAGTCAGGCCCATTGCAAGGGATGTGATCTTTGCCCCTGAGATGTGGTTTTGGGCAGGAAACAAAGGCCTGGAGTTTACCCCCTGCAGTCTGTCCAGAAGGTTTTCAGGAACACTTTAAGGTTTTAAAACAAATTCTAAAAGCTATGAGCTGGGGAAATGTAAAGACAAAGATTTATATTTCTTTTCTGGGCTCTTTTAGGTGTTGGTGAAAAGAGAGTCTCAGCAGGTTGCCTGCTAGTTTGGGAGAGATAGTAAAGAGTAGGGAGAGCTTAGAGTTGATCTTTAGTTGTTGTTTAGAAAATTGGGAGATTCAGGATTGCCCTAACAGAGATAAGATCTCACTGTCTTGGCCAGCCCCGTCTTAGACTCTTGGTCTCGAGTGAACTTCTGGCCTCAGTTTCCCAAAATGTCAGAATTGCAGGTGTGAACCACCGCACCTGGCTTACATCTTATTTTCTTGACATATTCTGTGTGCAGAATTGTTTCTTTTTCTAGTTTTAATTACCATATGTGAGTCAAGATTTTAAGTCTCAGTAACTTTAATTCATAGTGAAAACCTAAGAAGTAGAAAAGTTTAACTGTGAGTCACATACTAACAATTTATGAATAGTCATTTTTTAATTTTTTAGAAATGTAGGCTTTGTAATGGAATAATGTTTCAGTGTGGAATAGGACATATTTACTGACATATCTAAATATCTTTTTTCTCTGAAATAAAAAGCCAAAAGTATCCAGACTCATATTTAGTAATTAATGTCTTAGCATTATATCTTATTTGGAAATGATTTACATACTCAACAAATATCCACTGTTTAATTTATGTTAGCAAAATTCTAAAGGTATATTTACAAAAAATATTTGAGAAAACTTTTTTAAGTAAACATACTATGAAACATGATTATTATTATAACTTGATTTATAAGATTTTATTCATTTATGTCTATTCAGTCTTAACAATTATGTTTATAAAAATCTCATGAGCCTTTAGATAAGTTTAGCCATCATCTTTTTTTTTTTTGAGACAGAGTCTCGCTTTGTTGCCCAGGCTAGAATGAGTGCTGTGGCGTCAGCCTAGTTCACAGCAACCTCAAACTCCTGAGCTCAAGCAATCCTTCTGCCTCAGCCTCCCGAGTAGCTGGAACTACAGGCATGCGCCACCATGCCCGGCTAATTTTTTCTATATATATTAGTTGGCCAATTAATTTCTTTCTATTTACAGTAGAGACGGGGTCTCACTCTTGCTCAGGCTGGTTTGGAACTCCTGACCTTGAGCAATCTGCCCGCCTCAGCCTCCCAGAGTGCTAGGATTACAGGCGTGAGCCACAACTCCCGGCTGCCATCATCTTAAAGTTGAACTTTGTATTAACCATTTTTATATTCCTGCATGGTAGACAAATACCATAAAAGCAATAACCATAAAGCTATAATAAATACATATTTTGTTGATAAGTCAGAAGGCATAGTTGTTTGCATTAAAGTAAAAATACTAATCATATTGATATAATATATAGTTATTTTCATTTGAGTTTGCTTTTAGTTTTAGGGTTTGCTTTTTAATTTTCTTTTTTAAATATGCATCCATAACCTTCACTTGAATCAACTATTCCACCACCCTGCCTTTTTCACTCCACAATATGTCCTGTCCATTGCTCCATAAAGGCAGATGGAGACCTTTCTCTTTTACCTTCATGGCTGCAGAGTGTTTTACTCTGAGGATGTCCTGGGCCTATAAGCCTGTGCCATATTAATGGACATAGCTGTACAT